>NC_041215.1:14479040-14506057 GCF_002837175.3 Physeter macrocephalus | reverse complement strand
GTGTCAGTTGTTACTTCTCCTTTTTCATTTTTAATTCTGTTGATTTGAGTCTTCTCCCTTTTTTTTCTTGATCAGTCTGGCTAATTGTTTATCAATTTTATCTTCTCAAAGAACCAGCTTTTAGTTTTATTCATCTTTGCTATCATTCCCTTTATTTCTTTTTCATTTACTTCTGATCTGATCTTTATGATTTCTTTCCTTCTGCTAACTTTGGGGGTTTTTTGTTCTTCTTTCTCTAATTGCTTTAGGTGTAAGGTTAGGTTGTTTATTTGAGATGTTTCTTTATATCTTCTTCGTGGATTGATCCCTTGATCATTATGTAGTGTCCTTCTTTGTCTCTTCTAATAGCCTTTATTTTAAAGTCAATTTTGTCTGATAAGAGAATTGCTACTCCAACTTTCTTTTGATTTCCAGTTGCATGGAATATCTTTTTCCATCCCCTCACTTTCAGTCTATATGTGTCCCTAGGTCTGAATTGGTCTCTTGTAGACAGCATATATATGGGTCTTGTTTTGGTATCCATTCAGCCAGTCTACGTCTTTTGGTTGGAGCATTTAATCCATTTACATTTAAGGTAATTTCGATATGTATGTTCCTATTACCATTTTCTTAATTGTTTTGGGTTTGTTTTTGTAGGTCTTTTCCTTCTCTTGTGTTTCCGTGAGCAGAACTCTTGAAACCCTTCAGCACGAGGCTGCTGCACTTAGCACTGATGTTGTGAACATGTGTAGCCGGCACGTGGGTGAAATCTGTTAAAGTGTCATTATTATGTATTACCAAAACATGCGTTGATAATGAGGTGGTTACTAATATGGAAAGAATCACCACGGGGCAATGCAACAAGTACAGGTTAGTACAGGTACTGTTGTGGGGAAGTTGAAGTGGGATCTGCTTTAATCTTCTGATATGTTAAGTAGCTCTATCCTGTTATTACCTAAATCAGGGTCTCTACCCATGGCATGCTGACATTTGAGACACGAACATTCTTTGCAGCGGGGGCCATCCTATGCATTGCGGGACACTGGCACAGGACATCCCTGACCGCTACCCACTGGATGCCAGTAGCACCCTGCACCCCAGTCATGACCACAGTGTTGCCAGACATCGCCAAGTGTCCCCTAGGGGAGCAATCGCCCCCAGGTGAGAACCACTGACCTAAATGACACATAACAGTTGCAAGCCGTTCTACCCAAAGACCTAAAACGAAAAATCAGTTTTTTGTACTTACTTTCTGTTCCAAGTCTGATTTCTCACTGACAGCTGGAGCCAGATCATCAAGGGATAAAATGTTTATTCTCAAATCTGTAATCAAAAATGTAACATGCCGATATTTACTCCACACGCATTTACCATCCTATTGTAGGCACCGGGCTAAGTGCTAGGGACGGGAAGAGCAGAAGGCATGCAGTCCCTGTCCTTAGAAAGCGAGCCCAGGGACCCAAGCGCTTTTTCTCTAAAGGGCTAGGTCGTAAATATTTTTGGCTTTTCAGGCTAGTCTGTCTCTGTCACCATTGCTTAGCTCTGCCCTCATGATTTGAAAGCCGCCATGGACCATGTGTAAACAAATGGGTATGGCTGTGTCCCAATAAAACTTTATTTATAGGGACTTCCCCCATGGTTCTGCAGTTAAGACTCTGGCCTTCCAAAGCAGGGGATGAGGGTTCGATCCCTGGTCGGGGAACTGAGATCCCACATGCCGCGCAGTGCGGCCAAAAACAAAAAAAAAACTTTATTCATAAAAACAGACAACTGGGCTTCCCTGGTGGTGCACTGGTTAAGAATCCACCTTCCAGTGCAGGGGACATGGGTTCAAGCCCTGGTCCAGGAAGATCTCACATGCCACAGAGCAACTAAGCCCATGAGCCACAACTACTGAAGCCCACGCGCCCTAGAGCTTGTGCTCTGCATCAAGAGAAGTCACCCCAATGAGAAGCCCACGCTCCGCAACGAAGAGTAGCCCCTGCTCGTCGCAACTAGAAGAAAGCCTGCACACAACAATGAAGACCCAACACAGCCAAAAATAAATAAATAAAACATTAAAAAAAAATTTTTTTTTAATAAAAGAAGAGCCAAGTATTGTGAATATGTGTGCAGGGACCCTGGAGGTCTGAGAGGAGGGAGTTATAACCTCAAGGGGGTTGGAGACTTGGCTGGGGAAGGAGGAGCTGACACCAGGTCTGGCCACAGAATCTGCGGGACCCAGTGCAAAGAGAAAAAAAAAAAACAGACGATGGGGTAATTCCCAGTTGTTAGGACTCTGCGTTTTCACTGCCAAGGGCCCAGGTTCAATCCCTGGTTGGGGAACTAAGGAACTAAGATCCCACAGGACGCACAGTGGGGCCAAAAAAACAAAGCAAAACAAAGAAACAAAATACAGACCACGGACCTCTCAGCCCCTGGCCTAGACAGAGGAGACGATCACGATGCAAGGAAGGACGCCCAATGACACGTGTGCTTGAGGTAGGAGAGGGGGGCCCTCCGCTGGGGGACTGGCACCTCGTCCTAAGTTCTCATTTAAAGCAAGTTAAGGGCACTTAACTCTGTGGTGCCAGCTGGCCAGTCGCCAGCGCCCAAATGCCTTGGGTGCAGGTTACTCAGGAGCAGGAAGGCTCTGCGCAGTTTGGGTGTTCCAGCAGGTTTCTGCCCCATCAGTACGTGAGCCCACTCCTCCCCAGGATGGGGGAGGCCGACAGGCTGCCAGTATTCACAGGGACCCCATCACGTGGCTCATTTCAGGCCTGAGGCACAGAGGCTGTGTGTGTGTGTGTGTGTGTGTGTGTGTGTGTGTGTGTGTGTACGCACACACACACAATTGGGGGTGGGGAGGGCAGGGGGGTCCACCCTGTGGGGCCTCAAAACTCAAGCAGGTACATGATCCAATCATGGCTGAGTTGAACAGACACTTCCGAGGGGAGGTGTGTGTGTGTGTGTGTGTGTGTGTGTGTACGCACACACACACAATTGGGGGTGGGGAGGGCAGGGGGGTCCACCCTGTGGGGCCTCAAAACTCAAGCAGGTACATGATCCAATCATGGCTGAGTTGAACAGACACTTCCGAGGGGAGCCTAAGGTGTCTAGAGGCTTCCATGGAGGGCATGTGCTAGGTTGGAGGGATGAGTCTCCCTGAGGAGGCAGGATGAGAACCCTAATTTTAGGAACAGGCAGGGGACAGTTCGCAGGAGCAGACGGGAGCAGGGCCCTCCCGCAGGTGGCACAGCACTGGGGATGAGCAGGAGATGGAAGACTGAGCCGTCTACTCTCTTTGGAAAGGTCAGCTGAGTGCAGCCCCAAACACCAGGCTGCCTGGTGGCATAAGACCCAGATCAAAGCCCAGCTCGTCACTCTAGCGTGAGGGTCTCGCCCCTGCCTCCGAGCTCCTCTAACACTGCCAGTTACCACAATGCACGTGACACGTAAGTCCAGAGATACGTTCATGGACAAAGCCTCTGAACTAAGCCATCCCAGCCCGCTCGGGCCAAGGCACTGCAGGAGATTGTGGACGAGCTCTCCAGAACAGTGTTGTCACTGGCTGAGGAATGACGTTATTGTCACATCAGCCAACCCGGACACGCACACGCTTACTGAGCAGGAGGCCCCACTGAGGCACTCCACAGGCACCAGCTCACTGACACAGCTCTGCCCCACGTTACAGATGAGGAGACCACGGCACAGAGCCTGAGACTGCATGGCCAGAAAGAGGCAGAGCAAGGATGTCCATCTCAGGTATGCTGGACCCCAAACTCAGACTTGTACTCACCACTCCCCGCTACGTGCCTCCCTTGAGGCTGCATCAGAATGAGGTAAGGGGGGGTCTGGACACCGAGGGGGCCCTCCAGGCCAGCAGCGAGGGCTGAGGGGCAGCCTGGATGGGCAGCCCAGGAGGGCAGGAACCTGGGTCTGGCGCCTGCCTCACCAGCTACACCCACCTTCTCACCCACATCTGCCAGGCTGGCGTGGACACCCACTCACCAGCCCCTTGGGCCCAAAGATCCGAGACCGTATCAGTGAGGTGCCAAATGGCATCTGGCCGATGGTGGCCCCTGAGGGGGCTCAAAGGGATTTCCTCACATCTGTGAGCCCGTTTCGCTGCCTTCTCCAACCCTCACAAGGGCGTGTGGCAGGGATTCTTGTTGGCCGTGCTTCTCCTCCCTGCCCCCTACGTGGTGGTACCTTGGTATCTTGAATATTTTGACCTGCAGGAATCTGAGACACAGCAGAGGCTGCAAGGACTCCCCGACCTTCTCCCCTGAATCAGGTCATAAGGCCCTCAGGTAAGAAGATGTGCCTTCCCTCTACCTGGAGGAAAGGAGCATCCTTATGTCCAAGATGGGGGGACACTGAGCAACCCCAACTACATCTCCCCTCATCTACTACCCTTGGCTCATATCCTTCCGTCTATCACATTCTCCCACAACTATTCTACTCCCCATCAAACCTAGCAGAAGGCGTGACCGTTTCTTCAGGTTTCCATTTCCTTATGAAGGCTCCTGTGTCACATAAAACGTACATTAAATATTTATTTAATATCTGAATGCTCTTCTCCTGTTAACCTGTCTGTTGTCACAGAGCCCCAGCCAAGAACCCAGAAGGACACAAGGAAAAAGCTATTTTTCCTCCCCTACAACTGATTCACAGGCTACGGATCACCCTGGCACTTGGGGGCAGGGGCGAGTTGGCTTGTCATCCTGTTCCTGACACCACGACGCCTGGCACGTGCTGGCACACAGCAGGCACTCGAGACACAGTTATTTAACTTGGATTTGATGATCAGGCACCCCAGATAGGAGAAATCAATGTTGGCTGCACATCTTTTTTCTTTCTGCTCTTTCTTAAGTACATACAATATTAAAATAAAAATCATGTTGAATGATGGTGAAATAATAAAAATGTTTATGAGGGACTTCCCTGGTGGTGCAGTGGTTAGGAATCCGCATGCCAATGCAGGGGACACGGGTTCGAGCCCTGGTCCGGGAAGTCCCACATGCCGCGGAGCAACCAAGCCCCTGCACCACAACTACTGATCCTGCGCTCTAGAGCCCACGAGCCACAGCTACTGAAGCCCGCGTGCCTAGAGTCTGTGCTGTGCAACAAGGGAAGCCACCACAATGAGAAGCCCGTGCACCATAATGAAGAGTAGCCCCTGCTCGCCGCAACTAGAGAAAGCCTGTGCGCAGCAACGAAGACCCAACGCAGCCAAAAATAAATAAATAAATTTATAAAAAGAAAAGTTTGTGACTGGTTAGAGATTGGTTTCTTTTTCTGAATTTAAAAAGGAAAGGAAGCAAATTTCTCTTTTACAACAAGGAAAACTGCATTGCCGTCCTCTTGAACGAGGCTCTAGAAGGATTTCTGTTTTTGCTCTGTCATTGGGTAGGGTTACTAGAAGAAGGCTTTAAAGACAGAACAAAAAAATCTGACGTAGCCCCTCAACTAGGAAAGAAGGTCAGGAAGCCAAGGGTGTGACTCGCACCCCTCATGACAATACCCTGTGACCACCACGCCAGGGACCGTAGAGGCAGTCTCGCCCTTCCTGCCCCGGGGTGACAACTCTGCGCAGAAACGAGAGTTACCGTTTAGACTTTCATCGGTGGCTTCTGAGGGAGACTCATCCTGAGGCCCAGCCCCACTCCTTCTCGGGGAGGATGAGAGCTTGCCATCCCCCATTGTCGAGGGCACGGACTTCGGAAAGGCTCTGGGGATGGAAAGTGACGCCGTGTGGGAGGCTGTGTCCTCTGAAATGGGAATCTGTGGGGAGCAAGTTCTCGAGCCAGCACTGCGAAGGGTCCCATCTGCTGACCATGAGGTTGGCAGACGTGATGTCGGAAATGGCTTTGAGCTGGAAAGATCCTTCCTGGGCAGCGAAAGGACTCTCAGTTGATTTGGGATCTGATCCTACTTTGGTGGAAACAAAAGAAGGGAAATTACCAAACATACGCTACATAAGTCCTTATCATTGGACATCGCGGCTGGTGGAGAGCATGAGTCCCTGGTGATCAAATCATTATCCCTCTCTGCCCCTTTCTCTCCTTTCCCCTCATCTCTGGAAGTCAAGGTACAACATTTAAACAAGATAATACTGGGATTAGAAATACTCCACAAATAGTCAGAAATATCACTTTGCTTTCAAATACATATTGTTAATTACACATTTTCTAAACTAAGGCCCCTGAGAACATGGATCTTCAACAGAGTCAAAATCAATATGCAGATTTTTCCCCTTAAAATGCAGCCTTCCCATCACTTCACACCAACTAGGATGGCTATAACCAAAAACAAAAAATAACAAGTGTTGGTGAGGATGTGGAGAAATTGGAACCCTCATACACTGCTGGTGGGAATGTAAAACGGTGCAGTCACTGTGGGAAACAGTTTCTCTGTTCCTCAACAAGTTACACACAGAATTACTACAAGACCCAAGAGTTCGACTCCTAGGTATAAACCCAAAGAATTGAAAACAGGGACTCAAACAAATACTTGTACACTATTCACAATTGCCAAAAGGCGGAAACAACCCAAATGTCCATCAATGGACAAATGGATAAATAAAATGTGGTCCATCCACACAATGGAATATTACTCAGCCATAGAAAGGAATGAAGCACTGATACATGCTACAATGTGAGTGAACCTCGTAAACATCATGCTAAGGGAAAGAAACCAGACACAAAAAGCCACAGGTTGTATGATTCCATTACATGAGATGTCTAGAACAGGCAAACCCACAGAGACAGAAAGCAGATTAGTGGTTGTTAGGGTCTGGGGGAGGGGGAAACAGGGAGGGATTACTGGGTAAGGGTCTCCTTTTGGCATGATGAAAATGTTTTGGAACTAGACAGAGGTGGTGGTTACACAACATCGTGAATGCACTAAATGCCAGTGAACTGTTCACTGGCATTGAACAGTTGGAAAATGGAAATGCAGCCTTCCCAAGTTAGTGATTCCTGTGTGGTACAACCAACAAGCAGGCATGGATCACCAATGGCAGTGATCACAGCTGGTGTTGGATCAGTCATACAAAGTGCTGTCCTGGGGTGTATACAGTTACGAGGCTCCACATAGTGCAAAACTGCCTGACGTGTCCCAAATCCTGTCCCTTACAGAGCAGACCAGCAATGGGTACCCGTGATTGGCTGAAACCCAACCTCTCCTCATCAAACACTTTCTGAAGTGTTTACGGGTGATGGCTCTCTTCAGAAGTCTCAAGTGCTATGACAGAAAGGTACAAATGCAAAGTACATACAAGTACAAAATAAATACATGCAAACCTTACCGAGACTAGTTTTGTTTGTTCTTTCTCACTGACTTTGGTGCTGGTGAAACCCTGATTTGTGGATGCTTCTTTTTTGCTAGAAGATTCCAGCAAGCTTCCCAGCAACTCTTTCATTTCCTCTTCATCACTGTCTGGAGAATCCAGTCTTCTAGGCGGTTTTTTCTCTTTGGGTGTTTGAAAATCCCTCTCTTTCCCAACATGTGCTTCAGGGGATATCTTTTCCACAGGTGCTTCTCTCTTCTTTAGAAACCTACTGACCTTCCCACTCGGCATGTCACTCTCAGGGACAGGAATTTCAAGGGCCTGTTTCCGGGAGGTTTTATATGTGTTCTGTGAAGAAAGGTCAACCATCCCTCTGGGGGGATTTTTGTCTGCTCTGCTAGAAAGCCAGTCCTCAGAGGTCTTCAGGTCAGATTCCACGTCAGACAAATCCATCTGCACCTGCCGGTTCCTGATCTTGGTTTCTATCTGGGCCAGCTTTGTGAGCGCAGCATTGGCCCTGACCTTCGAGGCAGTGGTCGAAGCTCTACCTGAAGAGAGCCAGGGCCCACTCCCTAGGAAAGCATTCTCTTTCGGGAATAAGTGTTTTCCATCCATAGTCTGGTTTCTTTTTAGAAATCTGCTTGGACCGGGTGTTATTTTGGTAAGACGTCTACTGATTTCCAAGTTCTGGATTTCTTCCATCTTTGAATCTTCTAAGGAAATATCACTGAAGTCGCCAAAGATATCACGCACGGGACGGCTGGTTTTTCTTATTGAAGCCATCCTAGGGAGTAAAGAAAGAAAACTTACAGTAAGAATACCTGATGTTCAGACTGTACATTCAAATCTCTCAACGCTTCCCACCACCTGGGAGAGGCCACATCCCCCTCTGCCATCTGGCCAGAGCCTCCCCTTCAAGCCCGATGATGACAACGAAAATAATAAGACACCTGGTACGTTATCATTGAACTATGCCGTTTAAGGCCAGGTCTTAAGTGAGACACGTTACATATTAAAGATGAGAGCCAGTGCTTCTCAGGCCCAGCAGTATGCCTGGCACTCTGCTCAGAGCTACAGTATCTCATTTAATCCTCACTCGACACTGAGAGTTGGTTGTTGTCATGCCTCTTTCATAGAGAAGAGGAAGGAAATGAAGGCCTCCACAGGTTAGGTCACCTGGCCAGCGAGTAACAGAACCAAATTCAAAGCTCAGGCCAATTCCAAAGGTCCCACTCGCCCCTACAGTGCTTCACTGCCTCTCCAGTTACCCCACCTCTACTCCGAGTGAGTCCTATTACCCAGTTGCACCCCAAGTCTGGTCTCCTCCTTTATCCAAGTGTCCTCAGTTCTCTCAAAAAGAGCTGTTGAAACACAATCTGTATATTTAATGAGCTCCCCAGAGATCTTATTTTACTTACAGTGTGAGACCTACTGCCCTGGGAGCAGGGATGGGGGCTATGGACAGACACAGACCCTCCCACCAAAGGTTGGCCATGTGTTGTATGTGTGTGCTGGTGTACAGTTTTCTGGGGAAAAGGGTCAGAGTTTTCATCATATTCTCAGAGTTCCCATGTGCCCCTGAAGGAATATGAACAATTCACTCCAAGATTTACCAAGGTTTCAAAAGATTTTAAAGACTTAAAAAAATGGAAAAATATGACAAGGGTGTGTGTTTGCTGCAGGCCCTTTAGTGAGGAACTTGGCAACAGCAATGAAAATGTGAAATGCATAGACCCTGTGACACCACAATTCCACGTCTGGGAATTTACCTACAATGCCCATAGAGATGTATGTTCAAGGTATGTCTTGGCAGCACTGTTTGTACTCATCAGAATCCTGATCCCATCCATACAGGCTCAATGAAGTCCAGATGACCACAGGCAGACAATGGAATACTATGCAGCTGTTTAAAGGAATGGGGGAGATCTGTGTGCATAATAATGTCTCCAGCATAATGATCTGTGAGGCAGAAAAGATGCAGAACCATGCCTCAGCTCCGTACTGTTTGAATGTTTTAGCAAGGCCATTTGTTACTTTTATTTTAAAAAATTTACTGAGACCCCAAAAAGCCTTTTTTTCCCCACTCTGTCCACTTGGAAAACAACCTCATTGGGATTGCCAGACTAAATACAGGACACCCAGTTATTTGAATTTCAAATAAATAGCAAATAATTTTAAAAATATAAGTATGACCCAAATATTTTTATCCTAAAAGGTAATGTTCCAAATTTTTTCTAAATTTATTTATTTTTGGCTGCTTTGGTCCTTCGTTGCTGTGTGCAGCTTTCTCTAGTTGCGGCGAGTGGGGGCTACTCTTTGTTCCGGTGCATGGGCTTCTCATTGCGGTGGCTTCTCTTGTTGCAGAGGACGGGCTCTAGGTACGCAGGCTTCAGTAGTTGCAGCACGTGGGCTCAGTAGTTGTGGCTTGCGGGCTCCAGAGCACAGGCCCAGTAGTTGTGGCACACGGGCTTAGCTGCTCCATGGCATGTGGGATCTTCCTGGACCAGTGCTCGAACCCATGTCCCCTGCATTGGCAGGCGGATTCTTAACCACTGCACCACCAGGGGAGCCCTAAATATTTTTATACTAAAAAATTATTTGTTGTTTATCTGAAACTGAAATTCAACTGGGTGTCCAGTATTTGATTTGTTAAACCTGGCAACCCTACATCTTATATACCTTTCAAAGCTGAGTTCAAATATTTTATGCAAGGCATTTAACCCAGCCCCTAAGATTCTGTACAAGAATAAATTATTTTTATTATTTTACTCTCTGTTTCTCTGACTAGTGTGCTTGCTTGCTCATCCCCATCTTAACCACCCCGTGTACTAGGAGTGCAGAGCACAGGCCTGACCACAGGAGTCAATGAATCAAAAATCACACCCAACAGAAACAGTGCAGAATTCCTAGTGTGAGTGACCCTGGTCAACCACTTAACTACTCTGTGCCTCAGCTTGCTCATCTGTAAAAAGGGAATAATAACTATTAGCCTCACAGGATTCCTATGTTCAGTGTGGGGCATGGAATAAGCATACAATAAAATTTAGATAGCAGTAATGACAGTATTTGGACTACCTGCATAACAGGCTAACTTTTAGCTGGAAGGACATGGTGAAGGGGAAGTAGAAAGCACTGGAACAACATCAACAGCTATCTTTGTATTTTTGTAGGCAAGGCCCAGGGCACTCTGTGGGTCAGAGGAAAAGCCTGACCACCAGGCCAGGTTTTCTGGCATCTAGTTCTTCTGAAAGTTTCCCTAGGTTTAAAAAAAAATTTTTAATAAAAAAATTAAATAAAATAAATAATTTTTTAAAAAAGAATTTTAAGAAAAAGGGATTTCTCTCTGGTGGCCTAGTGGTTAGGATTCCAGGCTTTCACTGCCATGGCCCAGGTTCAATCCCTGCTCCACGAACTGAGATCTCACAAGCTGCATGGTGCAGCCAAAATAAATAAATAAAATAATTTTAAAAATAAATCAATAATGTTTAAAAGGGTAAATTTCATGTTATGTACATTTTACCACAACTAAAATATATATTTTTTAATTAAAAAATTTTTATTGAAGTACAGTTGATTTACAATATTGTGTTAGTTTCAGAAATAGATGTATTTTTAAAACACATAATTAAAAATAAACCAATAGGTAAAATATGTGAACCGATATTTCACCAAAAAAAAATATACAAATGGCCAATAAGCACATGAAAAGATGTTCAACATCAGCCATGAGGGAAATTCAAATCAAAACCACTATAAGATCCACTTCATACCTACAAGGGTGGCTATAATCAAAACTACAGAAAATAACAAATGGTTGGTGGAGGGTGTGAAGAAATTGGAACCTTCATACCCTTTTGGAGGAGACTATAAAATGACGCATCTGACAACCTGGAAAACGGTCTGGTAGTTCCTCAAAAAGTTAAACATCGTTACCATATGATCCAGCAATTCCACTCCCATGAAGCCCAAGATAACTGAAATGTATGCAAATGTTCATAATAGTTCTTATTCATAATAGACAAAAAGTGGAAACAACCCAAATATCCATTAACTAGTGAATGGATGAGAACTGAGCTCCATCCATAAATGAGATACTATTCAGTAATAAAAAAGAACAAATAATGACACACACAACACGCATATATGTCAAACACACCATACTAAGGGAAAATACCAGACGATGCAAAAAACCACACACTGTATAATTCCAGTTATAAGGATTGTCCAGAAAAGGTAAATCTATAGACTCAAAAAGCCCATCAGTCGTTCGTTGCCTGGGGCTGGGAGTGGTAGCGGAGATAGACTGCAAAAGGGCAGGAGAGGTACACTTGGGGTGACTGACAAGTTTTAAAGCTGGATGGTAGTGATGTTTGCACCACTTGGTAAATTTACTAAAAATAACGGGAACTGTACGCTTAGAAGGGGTGAATTGTATGGCATGTAAATGAATTATCAATAAAGTTGTTAAAAATAAATAAACCAAAATTTGAAAACACAGTCGCCCCTCAGACCATCGAGCTCTTCCCCCAGGCCTGGACCGACCCACATCGTACCACGCTCGCTAGTGGGCCCCAGACGAGGAAAATGAGGCGCTAGGCCGCTCTCCCGACGCCCGACCTGCCCAGCCCCGGAGCGCGTCCCGTTTCCCTGTAACTCCTCTCCCGAGCCCGGGCATTACGCCCGGCCACCGCCCAGCCAACACCGCCAACCTCCTCCCACGAAGTCCTTCCGCAGAGGCCGCCATCGCTCTCGGCCGGACTCTTGGGCCAGACGCGACCGTTGACCCCGGCAACGGCGCCAGGGCGAAAGAGACTACACCTCCCGGTGCACCCCGCGCCCCAACGACCAATAGCGCTCCACGTCACCATCGCGAGGCGTCATGGGAATGGTAGTTTGAAGGAGGACCCGGCGTGCACCGCGCGTCAAGGCCCAAAGGTGTCTCGGGTCACAATCGCGAGCCGTGACGGGAGTAGTTCCGGGAAGGGCCCGGCGCGCCGCGGAGACCTCTGGGCGTAAAGGGGCGGTTACCAGAAGAGGTGGCCGTGCCCTCTCCATGGCTGCCGCTCGTGTCCCGCTCTGGGCAGTCTGTGTGCTGCGGGTGGCGCTGGCCACAGTCTACTTCCAGGAGGACTTTCTAGATGGAGGTGAAGGGGCTACGCCCGTGGCGGAGGCTTAAGCTCCCTCATACCCCAGTGCCCAACGGATGGCCTGAGTTGCCATTGGCCCCGCCTGTCGCCGAGGGATCGGTGGTGGCAAAACCTCGAAGCTTCGAAGCCTCGAGGGTCCCCATCACTCTCACCACGACCCAAATTAACAGTTTTCAGCCCTAACCGGTGTTATTTACCCCCCACAGAGCGCTGGAGGAACCGATGGGTGCAGTCCACCAATGACTCCCAATTTGGGTATTTTAGACTCTCGTCCGGGAAATTTTATGGTCATAAAGAGAAAGACAAAGGTTAGTGTAGGAATCGTGAGAAAATCAAGCTGAATGTTAAACCCCCCATAGCAACCTTTCAAGGTAGGTGTGGCACAGCCCTAACACCCAGTTCACAGGTCGGGAAACAGGCATGGGTAGTAGGGTTTTTTTGTCTTCTCTCTTTTTTCTTGACCAAGATAACCCCTCTTTACAAGCACTAGTCAAATGGGTTTGGAGAGCTGAGGGTCTTGCCCTACAGAAGGAAAAAGTTTAGAAGGTACTTCTCCTTTTTATTTTTGCGTTAAAAAGAAAAACAGGGTAAGTTATATGCCATCAAGCACACGGATCTTTGGGGTTCAATAGGATGAATGTTTACAACTGCACACCGAGGTCAAGATAGGAACGTTTTCAGGCCCCACCTCCACCCCCAGAGTCTTCCCTTCTGGCCTACCCCCCACACCCAAGTCAGTAGTCTCCAAGTACCAAGACAAACCTCTATTCTGGCTTCTCATTCCTGATGATCAAAGGTAGGCAAACTACAGCTCCTCTACTGCCTGTTTTTTGTACAACCAGTTAGCTGAGAGTGGTCTCTACGTTTTTTAATTGTTGGAGAAAAATAGAAAGGGGAATAGTATTTTGTGATGCATAAAAATTACACAAAATTCAATGAAATGCCTGAAATCTCAGGGTCCATAAATAAAGTGTTAGTGGAACACAGCCATGCTCCTTCATTTGCATACATTCTATGGCTGCTTTCAGGCTGCAAAGGCAGAAATGAGTAATTAGGACGGAGAAGGAATGGCTCCCAAAGTGTAAAGCATTTATTTCCTGGCCTTAACAGAAAAAAGTTTGCCAACCCCTGATTTAGATGAAAAATTTCCCTCTTCACCACCTTCCACTCAACTTCCGTCTTGGCCCAGTTACTTCAGTGTTGCCCTCATTGTTTTGTGGATACATGTTGTTCCAAACTGTCAGGCTGTAATGGCAAAAATGGAGTGAAATAACAAGGTGGTCTATGAAGCTTGTCCAGGGAGCGGGGTTGTCATTTGGTTTTTTCCCACAATGATTTTCCTTCCTCCAACCTGGAATCCTGAGACTCTGTGCGTTTCATTCATTCCAGCACTTGTCTACTGAGAGCAGACACAGGCAAGGCACTGGGGATACTGGTTAATTTGACCCCTTTCATTGTGGTCTCCCAGGACCATAACACAGAAGCCATGGATGGAAAGATCAATAGAATTTAACCAGACAGAGATGGGGGAGAGGTGATGGTGGTGGCTGAGGAGTGTGGTGAGACACAGAGGGAGGTGGTGAGTCAGATGGCCTTAGGAATTGCCTGGATGGTAGGGGAAGGGGCTACAGATCACCTGAGAAAGGGAAGAGTTGGGGAAGAATGTAGGAGAGAGAGAGAGAGAGAGAGAGAGAGAGAGAGAGAGAGAGAGAGGTTTGGGAGTGGGGAGTCAACCGTGAGTTCAGTCTTAGACATACTGACACAAAATGCCAGGTTCATTAATGATGGCTCTCAGCATAGGCAGTTATGGAGGCTGGAGTATGTTGCAAGGAAGGGTAGGTTATAGGAAGACTGACTCTGTTTTCAGGTTTGTCTTTTTTTTTTTTAATTTAAGTATAGTTGATTTATAATATCATGTTAGTCTTAGGTGTACAGTACAGTGATTCAGTTATATATATATTTCAGATTCTTTTCTCTTATAGCTTATTACAAAATATTGAGTAGAGTTCCCTGTGCTATACAGTAGGTCCTTGTTGTCAGGTTTGTCTTATACTCCAGTATAAGATAAGGAATTGGTACAGAGCCTTTTGGCTACTGAAAAGGGGGTTTTGGTCTTGAAGTGAATGGCTAAACTTATAAAGTACCAGAAAATTCAAATGATAAAAGGATGGTATCTTCATAAAAAGAGCCACCACACATATGACACCCAAGGACCAGCTCATCCAGTGCAGTGAAGCACTTTATTTTTCCCCCAGATCAGCACTCTGTCCTCCATCAGCCATTGTGTCTCTTAAGTAGCTGTTTTAAGATGAGAATTAAGGAAAAGAAGTAGAATGTTCCATTTTTTAATCCAGTTGTTACAAAGCTTCCTTGTACATTCCCACTCCTTGGAAAATGAAGGGAAGCAAAATTAATCTTTTATCTATAATTAGATTGCATATTTGTCAGTTAGAGCTGAAGTGTTTTTATAACTTAAGACCTAACAGTGGTATATTAAGTACAAAAACATGTACATGAGTATGTAAAATAGAAGTTCTGTGGCAGCAGAGAGCCTGTTAGTGATATGGCCATTGTATATCATTGTACAAATGTGCTGTAGGTGCAGGATCAACATAAATGGTTGGAAGGTTTATTATCAGGGGTGGGGGAGGACAACCATTTAATTCCCTGCATTGCTGAGCAGTGTCATTCCTAATCTTTCATGAGTACTTTTTATTTAAAGGTCTGCAGACCACTCAAGATAGCCGATTCTACGCCATCTCTGCACGGTTCAAACCATTTAGCAATAAAGGGAAGACTCTGATCATTCAGTACACCGTGAAACATGAGCAGAAGATGGACTGTGGAGGGGGCTACATTAAGCTCTTCCCTGCAGACGTGGATCAGAAGAACCTGAATGGGAAATCCCAGTACTATATTATGTTTGGTGAGTTTAGATAGTATGGACAACCACTTCTAGTGATTTTGCAAACCCTTCCACCTGTAGGATCCTTAGACTGACTTTGCTATAGCTGTGTTGAGTTTATCTAACTAAAGGTTTCTAGTACTGTTAAACCTAATTAGTATTTAAAAAAGGCAACTGTACCATTCTCTTGTTCTTGGGCGAAAGTTATTTATTCAACATTAATGTAGCCCCAAGTAGTTTGAATGCCTCAGGAGTCAGTAAACCTTGGCCATGGGCCAAATCAGCCCACAGCCTGTGTTTGTTATGGCCCATGAACCGAGAATGGGTTTTTTAATTTTTTGGCTGCATTGCATGGCTTGCAGGATCTCAGTTCCCTGACCAGGGATTGAATCCGGGCCACAGCAGTGAAAGCCCAGAATCCTAACCACTAGGCAACCAGGGAACTTCCTGCTTTTTAACATTTTCGGATGATTAAAAAAATCAAAAGAAGGACAATACTTTTGACCGATGAAAATAATATGAAACTCAAGTTTCAGTGTCCACAGATGAAGTCTTATTGGAATGCAGCCTCACTCAGTTCATTTACATCTTGTCTATGGCTGCTTTCAAGCAGCAGTGGCAGAGTTCAATGGTCATGACAGAGAGTATATAGCTCTCAAAACCAAAAATATTTACTGTCTGGCTCCTTACAGAAAAAGGAGATCGTTGACCCCTGGAATACATTAAATATCTCCTGACACTAGGAGTAATAGGTTAACATCTGTGCTGGAATTGAGAAGGGACCACATTGGGCTGCAGGAACTAGACATAACTGAAATGTGTGGATTCAAAAACGTTTAAGAATGAAGAAGATTCTGGGAAGATGGGGGAATAGGAAGCACCAGGAATCTGTCTCCCCACCTAGGCAAGACAACATTCTTGCACTGGCAGAATCTATCTTATGTAACAGTTAGGGAACTATGGAGTCTGTGGAAGTATTGAAACTCCAGTAGAAAACTGGGGAGGTCAATTTGGGTGAATTTCAGTTCTTAGCACAGTAGTACCTACCCATTCCCACCTCTAGCCACATGGCAGACAGACAGCTGTGCACCAGGTTCCTGGAGCAGCTTTCACGGGAACCAGGGTAGACAAAAACGACCTTGTCCTCCAAATATCAAGGATCTGAACTCTGATGGCTGATTGCCCCTTCTTATTGCAGAGGCGCAGAAAAAGATGGGCAGCCATTGTTGTTAAACACACCCCCATTGTTGTAAGCCTCTCCCCCTCCAGCTGAAATAATTTCCAGGAGACTTAAAGGGCCAGAACCCTTCCCTCCCACCCTTCATTTTTCACCTTTTCCCCTTTAGGAAGCTAGACATTAAAGATTAGGACATTAAAAAACAACTACATATTCAGGGAAAATTAGAAAGTGACCACACATACACAGGAGAACACTCAGAAAAGACCTGAGAAAACCTTAAGTTTACATCCCAGGCTGACCCTTGGTACAGAGCCAGCCTTCAACAATCAGTCAAAAAACCAACAACAGCACAGCAAACCCTGCAGAAGGAGGAGAATCCAATTTCCAGACTTAACATTCATTATTAGACTCATATGTCCAGTGTTTAACAAATAATCACAAGGTATACAAAGAAACAGAAAAGTGGCCCATTCAAATGAGAAGAATAAATCAACATAAACTGTCCCTGAAAAAAAGACCTAATGGCAGATCTGTTAGACTTAAATAACTTCTGAATGATGCTAAAAGAACTAAATGAAGATGTAATGAAAGTCAAGAAAAACGAGAGTAAAATGGAAATATCAGTAAGGAGATAGAATACTTAACAAGAAACCAAAATCCAATTCTGGACCTGAAAAGTAAACTGACATGAAGAGTTCACTAGAAGAGTCAAAGGCAGATTTGAGCAAGCAGAAGAAAGAATCAGAGATCTTGAATATAGGATAATGGAAATTATCAAGGCTGAAGAGCAGAAAGAAACAAGATTGAAGGAGAGCAAACAGAGGCTAAGGGACCTGTGGGACACCATCAAACAGAGCAACGTACACATTGTGGGAGTCACAGAAGGAGAAGAGAGAGAAAAAGGAGCAGAGGGAGAGAATATTTGAAAAAACAAAGACTGAAAACTTCCACATTTGATGAAATACATGAATATAAATATCCAAGAAGCTCTATGAACTCCAGGTAATATGAACTCAAAGAGGTCCACACCAAGACACAGTGTAATCAAACTTGCAAAAAGCAAAGACAAAGAATGTTGAAAGCAGCAAGAGGGAAGCAAATCATCACATACAAGGCATTTGCAATAAGCTTATCAGCAGATTTCTGATCAGAAACTTTGGAGGCCAGAAGATAGTGGATTCAAAGTGAAAAGAAAAAAAAAACCTCTCAACGAAAACTCACATTTGGCAGAACTGTCCTTCAAAAATGTGGAAAAATTAAGACAGAAAAGCTGAGGGAGTTTGTAACCACTAGAACTGCCTTGCAAGAAATGCTCAAGGGAGTCCTGCAAGGTGAAATGAAAGGACACTCACTAGACAGTAACTCGAACCTGTATGGAGAAATAAAAATCTCAATAAAGGTAAATATAATTATAAAAGCTAGTATTATTTAACAATGGTTTATAACTACACTTTTTGTTTTCTACATGATTTAAGAGACTAATACATTTAAGGAATAACAATTGTGTAAAAGCTAATATTACTGCAACTTTGGTTTGTAACTACAAATCTAGTTTTCTACATAATTTAAGAGACTAATGCATTTTAAAGAATTATTAGTTTATGTTTTAGGGGACACAGCATATGAAGATGTAACTTTGTGACATCAGTAGCTAGATGGACTAAGGGAAGAAGAGAGAAGACTCAAATTACTAAAATCAGAAATGAAAGTGGGGATGTTACTACCTTGTCTACAGAAATAAAAGGGATTATTAGAGAGTACTATGAATATTTGTACACCAAAAAGTTGGATAACCTAGATGAAAGGGACAAATTCCTAGAAACACAAAACCTACCAAGACTCAATCACAAAGAAATAGGAAATCTGAATAGACCTATAAGTCGTAAGGAAATTGAAGCATAAACAAAATTATCCCAACAAAGAAAAGCCTTGTCTCAACAAAGTGAGTATATAGGGACTATACCTCAACATAATAAAGGCCATATATGACAAACCTACAGCCAACATTATATTCAGTGGTGAAAAGCTGAAAGCATTTCCTCTAAGATCAAGAATGAGATAAGGATGCCCACTCTTGCCACTTTTTTTTTTTGCAGTACGAGGGCCTCTCACTGTTATGGCCTCTCCCGTTGCGGAGTACAGGCTCCGGACGCTCAGGCTCAGCGGCCATGGCTCACGGGCCTAGCCGCTCTGTGGCATGTGGGATCTTCCCGGACCGGGGCACGAATCCGCATCCCCCGCATCGGCAGGCGGACTCTCAACCACTGCACCACCAGGGAAGCCCCACTCTTGCCACTTTTATTCAACATAGTATTGGAAGTCCTGGCTACAGCAATCAGAGAAGAAAAAGAAATAAAAGGAATCCAAATTAGAACGGAAGAGGTACAACTGTCACTGTGTGCAGATGACATGATACTATACATAAACAATACTAAAGATACTGCCAAAATACTACTAGAACTAATAAATTCAGTAAAACTGCAGGATATAAAATTTATATACAGAAATCTGTTTTCTTTCCATACACCAACAACAAACTATCAGAAAAATTAGGAAAACAAACCCATTTACAGTTGCATCAAAAAGAATAAAATACCTAGGAATAAATCTAACTAAGGAGGTAAAAGTCCTGTGCTCAGAAAACTATTAGGCACTGAAGAAAGAAATTGAAGATGACACAAGCAAATTGAAAGGTATACCTCATGGATTGGAAGAATTAATATTGTTAAAATATCTATCTTCCCCAAGGCAATATACAGATTCAATGTAATCCCTATCAAAATACCAATGGCATTTTTCACAAACTAGAACAAATAATTCTAAAATCTGTATGGAAACACAAAAGACCCCAAATAGGCAGAACAATTTTGAAAAAGAGTAACAAAGCTGGAGATACCACACTCCCTGATTTCAAACTATACTACAAATTTTATAGTAATGAAAACAGTATGGTACTGGCACAGAAACAAACACACAGATCAGTGAAACAGAATAAAGATTCCAGAAATGAACCCAGGCTTATATATGTCAATTAATCCACAACGAAAAAGGCAAAAGCTTACAATGGGAAAACGACAGCCTCTTCAATAAATAGTTTTGGGAAAACTGGGCTACTGTCTCACTATATACAAAAATAAACTCAAAATGGATTAAAGACTTAAATTACAACCTGAAACCATAAAACTCCTAGAAGAAAACAGGCAGTATGCTCTTTGACTTCAGCTTAAGCAATATTTTTTTTGCATCTGTCTCCTCAGGCAAGGGAAACAAAAGCAAAAATAAATAAATAGGACTACATCAAACTCAAAAGCCTTTGCACAGTGAAGGAAACCACGAACAAAATGAAAAGGCAACCCACTGAATGGGAGAGGAGATTTGCAAATGATAGATTTGATAAAGAGTTAATATCCAAAATAAAGACTTCATAGAACTCAACGTCAAAAAAAAAAAGCCCAATTAAAAAATGGGGCCTTCCCTGGTGGCACAGTGGTTGAGAGTCCGCCTGCCAATGCAGGGGACACGGGTTCGTGCCCCGGTCTGGGAAGATCCCACATGCCACAGAGCGGCTGGGCCTGTGAGCCATGGCCGCTGAGCCTGTGCATCTGGAGCCTGTGCTCTGCAACGGGAGAGGCCACAACAGTGAGAGGCCCGCGCACCGCAAAAAAAAAAAAAAAAAAAATGGGCAGAGGACCTGAATTGACATTTTGCCAAAGAAGACATACAGATGGCCAAAAGACACATGAAAGATGCTGAACATCACTAATCATCAGAGAAATGCAAATCAAAACCACAATGAGATATCACCTCACACCTGTCAGAATGGCTATTATCAAAAAGACAACAAATAACAAGTGTTAGTGAGGGTGTGGAGAAAAGGAAACTCTTGTGCTCTTTTGGTGGGAATTTAAATTGGTGCAGCCACTATAGAAAGTGGATGGAGGTTCATTAAAAAAAATTAAAAATAGACCTAACATATGATCCAACAATTCCACACTGGGTATTTTGTCAAAGAAAACAAAAACACTAATTTGAAAAGATATATGCTCCCCTATGTTCATTGCAGCATTATTTCCATTAGACAAGATATGGAAGGAATATAAGTGCCCATCAATAAATGAGTGGATAAAGAAGATGTATATATACAATGGAATATTACTCAGTCGTAAAAAGGAATGAAATCTTTCTATTTGTGACAACACAGATGGACTTAGTTTTATGCTAAGTGAAATAAGTCAGAAAGAGAAAGAAAAATAGTATATGATTACACTTATATGTGGAATCTAAAAAAGCAAATGAACAAATATAACAGAATAGAGAGTCATAAATGTAGAGAACAGGTGGTTGCCAGAGGGAAGGAGGGTAAAAGGATGAGTAAAGTAGGTGATGGAGATTAAGAGGTACAAATTTCCAGTTTCAAAATAAGTGAGCCACAGGGATGAAATGTACAGCATGAGGAATATAGTCATATATAGTCATATATAATAATGTAGTTTCTTTGTATGGTAACAAAGTAATTAGACTTATCATGGCGACCATTTTGTAATGTATAAAAATATTGAATCACTATTTTCTGCACCAGGAACTAACATAATGTTGTAGGACAATTATACTTCACAAGCAAACTCATAGAAAAGGAGATCAGATTTGTGGTTACCAGAGGTGGGCATGGAGGAGGGGGAATAGGATGAAGGTGGTCAAAAGGTACAAACTTCCAGTTATAAGACAAAAAAATACTAGGGTTGTAATGTACAATATGATTAATATTCTTAACTGCTGTATGTTATATATGAAAGTTGTTGATAGAGTAAATCCTAAGAGTTCTCATCAGAAGGAAAAAATACTTTTAAAAAAATTCTGTACCTATATGAGATGATGAATGTTCACTAAATTTATTGTGGTCATCATTTCATGGTATATGTAAGTCAAATCATTATGTTGTGTATATTAGGCTTATACAGTTCTGTATGGCAATAATATTTCAATAAAACTGAAGAGAAAGGAAGGAAGGAAGGAAGGAAGGAAGGAAGGAAGGAAGGAAGGAAGGAAGGAAGGAAGGCAGGCAGGCAGGCTGGCTCTGAATCTGGTGGTTTCACTGGTGAATTCTACCAAACATTGAAAGAATACCAATCCTACTCAAACTTTTCCAAAAAATTGAAGAGGAGGGAACACTTCCTAACTCATTCTATGATGCCAACACTACCCTAATACCAAAACCAAAGACACTACAAGAAAACACTGATGCAAATCCTCAACAATATACTACTAAACAGAATTCAGCAGCATACTAAAAGAATTATACAACATGACCAAGTGGCATTTATTCCTGGGATGCAAGTATGGTTTGACATATGAAAATCAATGTAATATGCCATATCAACAGAATGAAAGGGGGAAAATGATCATCACATTTGATGCAGAAAAAGCATTTGACAAAATTCAACACCTTTTCATGATAAAAACACTCAACAAACTAGGAATAAAAGGAAACTAATTCAATGTAATAAAAGGCATATGTGAAAACCCCACAGTGAACATACTCAGAAAAACTCAAAGTGTTTCCTCTAAGATCTAGAACAAGGCAAGGATGCCTGTTTTCCCACTTCTATTCAACATAGTACTGGAAGTTTTAGCCAGAGAAATTAGGCAAGAAAAAGAAAAGAAATTGGAAAAGAAGAAGTAAAATTATCTGTTGGCAGATGATATGATATGTAGAAAACCCTAAAGCTTGCACAGAAAAACCCTATTAGAACTAATGAATGAATTCAGCAAAGTAACAGGATACAAAGTCAACATGTTAAAAAACAAAACCAAAAACAGTTGCATTCCTATATACAATGAATAATCTGAAAAGGAAATTACAAAAACAATGTCATTTACAATGGCATCCAAAGGAGTAAAATACTTAGTAATCATTTTAACCAAGGAAGTGAGAGACTTGTCTAATGAAAACTACACACTATTGCTGGAAGAAATTAAGGCATAAATAAATGGGAACACATCCCATGTTTGTGGATTGGAAGACTTAATATTGTTAAAATGTCAATACTGCCCAAAGCAATCTACAAGTTCCAAAGCAATTCAGTCCAATCCCTATCAAAATTCCAATGACTGGGACTTCCCTGGTGGCACAGTGTTGGGAATCCGCCTGCCAATGCAGGGGACACGGGTTTGATCCCTGGTCCGGGAAGATCCTACATGCTGTGGAACAGCTAAGCCCATGCACCATAACTACTGAGCCTGTGCTCTAGAGCCTGCGAGCCACAATTACTGAGCCCATGTGCCACAACTACTGAAGCCTGCGTGCCTAGAGCCTGTGTTCTGCAACAAGAGAAGCCACTGCAATGAGAAGCCCATGCAACACAACGAAGAGTAGCCCCTACTCGCCACAACTAGAGAAAGCCAAGGCACCGCAATGAAGACCCAACACAGCCAATAAATAAATAAATAAATAAATAAAATTGTTGGTTTTTAGATAATCAACAAGGACGTACTGTATAGCACAGGGAACGCTACTCAATACTCTGTAATAATATGGGAAAAGAATGTGAAAAAGAGTAGATATATGTATATGTATAACTGAATCACTTTGCTGTACACTTGAAACTAACACAACATTGTAAATCAACTATACTCCAATATAAAATAAAAATTAAACTATATATATATATTTTTTAAAAGAGGTAATTCCCTGGTGGTCCAGTGGTTAGGACTCTGCGCTTTCACTACCAAGGGTCCAGGTTCCATCCCTGGTCGAGGAACTAAGATCCCGAAAGCTGTTCGGTGTAACCAAAAAAAGAGAGAAAAAAAAAGAAAGAAAGAAAATAAATAAAATGGTTGATTTTATGTGATGTGAATTTTGCCTCAATAAATTAAAAGGGTTTGGGAATTGCATGACAAAGGAACTCCATGGCTGATGATTTTTAATGCTGTCACAGCCTAAAAGCCCATCTCGCCTCTTTCTTTGCCAGAACCACGTTCAGGCAGCAGCCAACTCCCCAGGACAGCCTTGGTGTCGGCGGGTCATTCGGTGAGCTGCGCTGGGGCACAATTTTGGTGGCACTGTCCTGCCCTCCCATTTCAGTGTCCCCATGTCTTACACATCCTGTTCACACTAAAGCTGAAGTGAGACAGGATATCCAGGGACTTGAAAGTAGGATTTGCTGAGAGGTGACTCAGGAAGATGGATTCTCTAAGTACCTGCCCCTCCGAGCCTGTGATTTCCCCTTTGGTGGAAGGTACTTAGAGTAGTCAAAATAATAGAGGTAGAAAGTAGAATGGTGGTTGCCAGGGGCTGGGGAGAAGGGAAGATGGAGAGTTATTGCTTAATGGGTATAGAGTTTCAGTTTTACAAAATGAAAAGTGTTATGGGGATTGATGATGGTGATGGTTGCCTAACAATGTGAATGTGTTTAATACCACTGAACTGTACACTAAAAATGGCTAAGATGGTAAATTTTGTGTTGTACATATTTTGCCACAATAAAAAAAAGGTGGAAAAAAAAAGCTTTAAGGATGAAAATGTATTTTTAAAATATCCATCCATAATCCAGATTTGGGGACTTATTCTTTAAAATTATTTTCTCTCATGTGATGTTTTCCCATGCTTATTTTAAATTTTTTCGTGATTAGGATCAGGGCTTCAGACACCTAGTTATGCTGTCCTTATATTTATATATACAGCTGGTCTTGATGTTATTGTAGAAGTAAAAAGAATATTATTTTATTAGATATTAGATTACTTATTAGATTTAGATCTAATTCTGCTCTGTCATTTTGGAGAGTGAGGCAACTTCTCCAAGGACACAGCATTAGATTGATCCAAAGTTTCCACAGATTGCGCAGTCCCCGACTCCCTGCCCAGAGTTCTCTCTACCTGCCACGACTCACATTTACTCTTTTTTAAAATTTTTATTTATTTATTTATTTATTTATTTATTTATGGCTGTATTGGGTCTTCATTGCTGTGTGTGGGCATTCTCTAGTTGCAGCTAGCGGGGGCTACTCTTCGTTGCGGTGCGCGGGCTTCTCATTGCGGTGGCTTTTCTTGTTGCGGAGCACAGGCTCTAGGCCCGTGGGCTTCAGTAGTTGCCGCATGTGGGCTCAGTAGTTGTGGCTTGGGCGCTAGAGGACAGGCTCAGTAGTTGTGGCACACAGGCTTAGTTGCTCCGCAGCATGTGGGATCCTCCCGGACCAGGGCTCAAACCTGTGTCCCCTGCACTGGCAGGCGGATTCCTAACCACTGCACCACCAGGGAAGTCCCTCACATTTACTCTTGAATTTAAAATCTGGAATGGAAAAGGTCTTTATTTAGATTAAAAAATAAATTTAAATGTCTCGGTTTTGGTTATTGTTATTATTCTCTTAAAACAGGATGGCAGAGATATCTGGCAAAAAAATAATACCTATTGAATTAGAGATGATTTTACAAATATTTGATTTAGTTAGATTTAGTAAACGAAATAACCACAAATATCCACCAAAATACTACTTTTAAATATACACAGCATGTCTGCTACATTTAAATTGCAAAGCAGCATATGTTGGAGTAGAATATATATATATATATATATAATTTCCACATTATTTGGCTTTTAATTCAAAAGCAGTTACATTTTACCCAAACCCATTGTGTCACTATTAGAACACTTCCTGTGATTTCTCAGCTCTAGCCTTTGGTTTGAGAGCAGCTTGCTGGTGTTGAAGAGGAAGAGAGAAGTATGTTTTATTGGGCCCTTGCCAGGGGCCTTATCCATGCAATCTTAGATTATGTGTAAAACCCTAGGAAATGGGTAACACAGCCCCCATTTTGCAAGTGAGGAAACTGAGGCTCAGAAAGATTAAAATACTTGCCCAAAGTCAGGTCAGCCCAATTTCAGAGCCCATCTGCCTACCCCATTCTTCACAAAAATCCATTACTGCATAGCTATTTTATGATTGCTGTTAATGGAAAATGTCCAGATTTTTCTGGTCAGATCTGGGCACATTCTGAAGCTGGATTTAATAGTAAAAGTGTGTAGGTGCTTAGGAATAGAGAGGAAAATTCTGACCAATTTCGAAGGAAAAATAAATTTCATGTTTCAATCCTGAGATAATAGACTTTCATACAAATAGTTTACATAGCTTTTGTTTTAAAAAATTGAACTGGAATGTTTTCCAGCAATGACAAAAAAGGAAATTACATAAACCATGCATCCTCCGGGAACTCAACTGGGAGATAGATGTGTTCTTTGTCGGTTCTGTAGATGGTATTTCCAAGTAAAACGTCACATCTACTCTGGCAAATTGATAATATTTTTTAAGTAATTATGTGCAGCCTAGCTCTCTCTTATTTAATCTGGAGGTTCATCACTGCAAGTTCTAGAAGAAGTCACAGTCATCTGCTTGTGTTTACACAGGGTTTGTTCACAGGGGTGGGTGCAGGCCTGGGTCAGTGGATGTGGTGGAATTCTGTCTGAGACAGAAAGACACGCAGATACTTTAGTACATTCCTATGGCTTAAAGTCAATGAAGCCACAGCAGGGTAATTCCAAACAGTCTCGGAAGGTTTGACAGATTTTCCAGATCCCTCCTGTAAACCTTGCTTAGAATATTCAGAACTTCTTTGTCTCTGAACCGGGAATACAGTGTCCTACAGCATTCCATTTCCTTAGTGACTGAAACTTACGTGCCAATTTAAAAATCATTAACTTTTTTTTTTAACATCTTTGTTGGGGTAAAATTGCTTTACAATGGTGTGTTACTTACTGCTTTATAACAAAGTGAATCAGCTATACATATACATATATCCCCATATCTCCTCCCTCTTGCATCTCCCTCCTACCCTCCCTATCCCACCCCTCTAGGAGGTCACAAAGCACCGAGCTGATCTCCCTGTGCTATGCAGCTGCTTCCCACTAGCTAGCTGTTTTACATTTGGTAGTATAGTTAAGTCCATGCCACTCTCTCACTTCTTCCCAGCTTACCCTTCCTCCTCCCCGTGTTCTCAAGTCCATTTTCTACGTCTGCGACTTTATTCCTGTCCTGCCCCTAGGTTCTTCAGAACCTTTTTTTTTTTTTTTAGATTCCATATATGTGTGTTAGCATACGGTATTTGTTTTTCTCTTTCTGACTTACTTCACTCTGTATGACAGACTCTAGGCCCATCCACCTCACTACAAATAACACAATTTTGTTTCTTTCTATGGCTGAGTAACATTCCATTGTATGTATGTGCCACATCTCCTTTATCCATTCATCTGTCGATGGACACTTAGGTTGCTTTCATATCCTGGCTATTGTAAATAGAGCTGCAATGAACATTGTGGTACATGACTTTTTTTGAATTATGGTTTTCTCAGGGTGTATGGCCAGTAGTGGGATTGCTGGGTTGTATGATAGTTCTATTTTTAGTTTTTTAAGGAAACTCCATACTGTTCTTCATAGTGCCTGTATCAATTTACATTCCCACCAACAGTGCAAAAGGGTTCCCTTTTCTCCACACCCTCTCCAGCATTTATTGTTTGTAGATTTTTTTTTTTTTTTTTTTTTGCGGTA
>NC_041215.1:14426229-14478915 GCF_002837175.3 Physeter macrocephalus | reverse complement strand
GCTCAGCGGCCATGGCTCACGGGCCCAGCCGCTCCGCGGCATGTGGGATCTTCCCGGACCGCGGGACGAACCCCCTTCCCCTCCATCGGCAGGCGGACTCTCAACCACTGCACCACCAGGGAAGCCTCCCGTTTGTAGATTTTTTGATGATGGCCATTCTGACTGGTGTGCGGTAATAACTCATTGTAGTTTTGATTTGCATTTCTCTAATGATTAGTGATGTTGAGCATCCTTTCATGTGTTTGTTGGCAATCTGTATATCTTCTCTGGAGAAATGTCTATTTAGGTCTTCTGCCCATTTTTGGATTGAGTTGTTTGTTTTTTTGATATTGAGCTGCATGCGCTGCTTATAAATTTTGGAGATTAATCCTCTGTCAGTTGCTTCATTTGCAAATATTTTCTCCCATTCTGAGGGTTGTCTTTTGGTCTTGTTTATGGTATCCTTTGCTGTGCAAAAGCTTTTAAGTTTCATTAGGTCTCATTTGTTTATTTTTGTTTTTATTTCCATTTCTCTAGGAGATGGGTCAAAAAGGATCTTGCTGTGATTTATGTCATAGTGTGTTCTGCCTATGTTTTCCTCTAAGAGTTTGATAGTGTCTGGCCTTACATTTAGGTCTTTAATCCATTTTGAGTTTATTTTTGTGTATGGTGTTAGGGAGTGTTCTAATTTCATTCTTTTACATGTAGCTGTCCAGTTTTCCCAGCACCACTTATTGAAGAGGCTGTCTTTTCTCCATTGTATATTCTTGCCTCCTTTATCAAAAATAAGGTGACCATATGTGCGTGAGTTTGGGCTGTCTATCCTGTTCCATTGATCTATATTTCTGTTTTTGTGCCAGTACCATACTGTCTTGATGACTGTAGCTTTGTAGTATTGTCTGAAGTCCAGGAACCTGATTCCTCCAGGTCCATTTTTCTTTCTCAACATTGCTTTGGCTATTCAGGGTCTTCTGTGTTTCCATACAAATTGTGAAATATTTTGTTCTAGTTCTGTGAAAAATGCCATTGGTAGTTTGATAGGGATTGCATTGAATCTGTAGATTGCTTTGGGTAGTAGAGTCATTTTCACAATGTTGATTCTTCCAATCCAAGAACATGGTATATCTCTCCATCTATTTGTATCATCTTTAATTTCTTTCATCAGTGTCTTACAGTTTTCTGCATACAGGTCTTTTGTCTCCTTAGGTAGGTTTATTCCTAGATATTTTATTCTTTTTGTTGCAATGGTAAATGGGAGTGTTTTCTTAATTTCACTCTCAGATTTTTCATCATTAGTGTATAAGAATGCCAGAGATTTCTGTGCATTAATTTTGTATCCTGCTACTTTACCAAATTCATTGATTAGCTCTAGTAGTTTCCTGGTAGCCTCCTTAGGATTCTCTATGTATAGTATCATGTCATATGTTGAATAATAGTGGTGAGAGTGGGCAACCTTGTATCTTAGAGGAAATGGTTTCAGTTTTTCACCATTGAGAATGATGTTGGCTGTGGGTTTGTCATATATGACCTTTATTATGTTGAGGGACGTTCCCTCTATGCCTACTTTCTAGAAGGTTTTTATCATAATTGGGTGTTGAATTTTGTCAAAAGCAAAAATCATTAACTTTGAATAGAACTCTTTATAGATTTCACAGTTCATCAGAATCTACGTTCTAATTGTAACCTCTTTTTTGCTTAAGATGTGGTGTTATCTTTAAGAATATATATATATATATACGTATGTGTGTTGTCTTGGAGCATAACAATAATAACAACAAATATTGAGCATTGCCATACTAAAAGCTTTACATACATTAGCCCCTTGTATTGGCAAAATAGCTTTGTGAAGTCAAGATTAACACCCCTACTTTACAGACTAGGACACTGAGGCATGGGAGGTGAATATGTTAGTTGCAAATATATCTCAACAGCGAAGGAGAACTGGGATCAGAGCCAGTCAGTCCAGCTCTGAAGCCCTCCTATGGGTACAGGAGCCTTGGTCAGAGCTTCAGAGTGAGGGCCTGAGGCTCAGACAGCACATGGGGGGACGCTTACTAGACTGTTGTTAGACCTTCCTTCTCTTCCTCACGTTCTGGCTTACACTCCAATCCAAAGTGGCTGCAGTGACCGTGACCTGAACTGAGTGTCACCATCCATTTAAATATCTCCACAAAAACATCTGATTATTCCCAGACATGTAAGTTTCCTGTGCCTTGTATATTATTTCAGGAGAATGGTTGGGGATATCCTGTGGTGATGCATGACAGAAGGAAATTGAGAGCAGTTAATATTTTTTTTGTAGGACCCGATATTTGTGGATTTGATGTCAAGAAAGTTCATGTTATTTTACATTTCAAGAATCAGTATCACTCAAACAAGAAATCAATCAGATGTAAGGTAAATTCTTTCATATTCAAATCAGTGATCATGTTAACTCTTGCCAGATAATAACGTAAGTTTATAGAAAATAGTTTTGACCTTAAAATATTTAAGTGAATTATGGATGGGCCTTGTCTGTCCTGTCCCTGCTTTCCAGTTTAGCAGGCCTGTTAGAGACACTTGTCCACCACTTTGATTGGTTTGGTTTCCAAAGTTTTTACCCACCGGGAGGGTACACTTCTCACTGTGAGCCATGACATTGATTTATAAAATGCCCCATAAGCGTTACAACAGGATGGTCACATTTCAGCTATACCCATCATCATTAAGGAATGAAATATTCAGGGTGAAAAAAAATGCTGGTGAAATTAATCTTCAAAATACCAAAACAATTTAAAATGGGAATATTTCTAAAATGAATGCATACATGCTTTACATTTTTACCCAGGGGGTCCTGTGAAAATGACATTTTATGTCTTAGGGGCTGTTTATAACTCAATGGCCCTACCCGGGGCTTCTCCAAAGAGGCAGCTTGCATTAGGTCCCTGGTGTGTGGGCCTGTGAAGGAGAAGTACACTCCCCAAAGCTCATTCCCCCACACTTTGAAGGTAAGCACCAGGAAGCAGTGACCTGTCCCCTGAGGCATCCCCAGCACCCATAGCCTCTGTGAATCTGGGCAGGAGGCCGGTGTATTTCATTGACAGCAAGGAGCGGAAGCATCCATAACCGTCCTTTGTTCAGTCTCTACCTGAGCAGGGGGCGCTCGGCATCCTCACAAAGCCCCAATGAGTCTCTATTGGCAGCATGGTTTCTCGCCGGGTCCTGCCTGCTGACTTGATGGTTCTAAAGGATCAGCAGGTCCCCCATGTACTCAGAGGCCTGACACCCCTCCCTTGAGGGTGGAGGGGAGCTCAAAATCCAAGTCTTCCTCCTCCACCTTAGTGTTGGACCAGAGGACCAGTCTTCATGATATGATTCCCGAGCATTTGTTCAGTTGCATCTCAGGCATGCAGGAGAGAAAGGGGATGACACTACCAAATGGAAGCTGTGAGGTCTGGCCTGGACTGTGCCTGGGAGGCCAGAGCTCGGTCACCTGGGGGCAGCAAGCCTATGGGGCCTTGAGTGGCGCCGGCAGGCTGACAACTCCCTCAGACAGGTATTGGTATTTCTGCAGCCTGTTAGAAACATAAGAGACAAGTCTGCTGAAGGAGTCTTGGAGCCTTGGATCATAGCAGCTAGTCAGCATTACGGACTCCTCAGTGAGGAGCAAGGTTATCTTCATGGGGCTCTGATTCACTCTGCAATGCTGTAAAAGAAATGCAGTGGTCAGCCCTCAAGGATTTTCAAGGAGGAGGTCTGGACTGCATTGTTAAAAAAATACCTCAGGAGATTGGTTCAAGATAGCGGAGTAGGGCTTCCCTGGTGGCGCAGTGGTTGCGCGTCCGCCTGCCGATGCAGGGGAACCGGGTTCGCGCCCTGGTCTGGGAGGATCCCACATGCCGTGGAGCGGCTGGGCCCGTGAGCCGTGGCCGCTGGGCCTGCGCGTCCGGAGCCTGTGCTCCGCAGCGGGAGGGGCCGCAACAGTGTGAGGCCCGCGTACCACCAAAAAAAAAAAAGATAGCGGAGTAGAAGGATGTGCGCTCACTCCGTCTTGCGAGAACACTGGCATCACAACCAACTGCTGAACAATCATCGACAGGAAGACCCTGAAACTCACCAAAAAAAGATACCTCACATCCAAAGACAAAGGAGAAGCCACAATGAGATGGTAGGAGGGGTGCAATCACAATAAAATCAAATCCCCTAACTGCTGGGTGGGGGAGCCACAAACTGCAGAACACTTATACCACAGAAGTTCACCATTGGAGTGAAGGTTCTGAGCCCCATGTTAGGCTTCCCAACCTGGAGGTCTGGCAACAGGAGGAGGAATCCCCAGAGAATCGGACTTTGAAAGCTAGCAGGATTTGATTGCAGGACTTCAACAAGACTGGGGGAAACAGAGACTCCACTCTTAGAGGGCACACACAAAGTCTTGTGCACACCAGGACCCGGGGGAAGGAGCAGTGACCCCATAGGAGACTGAACCAGACCTACCTGCTAATGTTTATGGGTCTTCTGCAGAGGAGGGTGTGGGCGGCTGTGGCTCAGTGCGGGGACAAGGACACTGGCAGCAGAAGTTATGGGAAGTACTCATTGGTGTGAGCCCTCCCGGAGTCCTCCATTAGCCCCACCAAAGAGCCTACTCAGGCCAGACAACCAACAGCGAGGGAACACAGCCCCACCCATCAGCAGACAAGCAGATTAAAGTTTTACTGAGCTCTGCCCACCAGAGCAACACCCAGCTCTACCCATCACCAGTCCCTCCCAACAGGAAGCTTGCATGAGCCTCTTAGATAGCCTCAACCACCAGAGGGCAGACAGCAGACGCAAGAAGAACTACAATCCTGCAGCCTGCAGAACAAAAACCACAATCACAGAAAGACAGACAAAATGAAAATGCAGAGGATTATGTCCCAGATGAAGGAACAAGATAAAACCCCAGAAATACAACTAAAAGAAGTGGAGATAGGAAACCTTCCAGAAAAAGAATTCAGAATAATGATAGTGAAGATGATCCAGGACCTTCGAAAAAGAATGGAGGCAAGGATTGAGAAGATGCAAGACATGTTTATCAAAGAACTAGAAGAATTAAAGAACAAAGTTAAACAATACAATAACTGAAATGAAAAATACACCAGAAGGAATCGATAGCAGAATAACTGAGGGAGAAGAATGGATAAGTGACCTGGAAGACAGAATGGTGGAAATCACTGCTGCAGAACAAAATAAAGAAAAAAGAATGAAAAGAAATGAAGACAGCCTAAGAGACTTCTGGAACAACATTAAATTCACCAACATTCGCATTATAGGGGTCCCAGAAGGAGGAGAGAGAGAGAAAGATTCTGAGAAAATATTTGAAGAGATTATAGTTGAAAACTTCCCTAACCTGGGAAAGGAAATAGCCACCCAAGTCCAGGAAGTGCAGAGTGTCCCAGGCAGGATAAACCCAAGGAGAAACACACCGAGACACATAGTAATCAAATTGACAAAAATTAAAGACAGAGAAAAATTATTAAAAGCAACAAGGGAACAACGACAAATAACATACCAGGGAACTCCCATAAGGTTAACAGCTGATTTCTCAGCAGAAACTCTGCAAGCCAGAAGGGAGTGGCATGATATATTTAAAGTGATGAAAGGGAAGAACCTAAAACCAGGAATACTCTACCCAGCAAGGGTCTCATTCAGATTTGACGGAGAAATTAAAAGCTTTACAGACAAGCAAAAGCTAAGAGAATTCAGCACCACCAGACCAGCTTTGCAACAAATGCTAAAGGAACTCCTCTAGGCGGGAAAGAGACTAGAAACTTAAAACAACCTTGTACATGTATAGTCTGCTATATCAAAACCTCATGGGAACAGCAAACCCCCAAACTACAATAGATACACACACAAAAAAGAAAAAGCAACCCAAGCACAACACTAAAGATGGTCATCAAACCACAAGAGAAGAGAACAAAAGAGGAAGGAAAGAAAAAAGACCTACCAAAAAAAAAAAAAAGGGACTTCCCTGGTGGTCCAGTGGTAAAGAATCTGCCTTCCAATGCAGGGGACACGGGTTCGATCCCTGGTCAGGGAACTAAGATCCCACATGCTGCGGGGCAACTAAGCCCGCACGCCACAACTACTGAGCTCACGAGCCTCAACTAGAGAGCCTGAATGCTGCAAACTACAGAGCCCATGCACTCTAGAACCCGCGCACCACAACTACAGAGCCCACGCACCCTGGAGCCTGAGCACCACAGCTAGAGAAGTGAAAACCAGCATGCCACAACTAGAAAGAAGCCCCCCTGTGGCAAGGAAGAGCCCGCACTCTGCAACTAAGACCTGACGCAGCCTAAAAAAAAAAAAAAAAAAAAAAAAAAGACCTCGGATGTTCTGGGGAGGAAGGGGTGGCGATCAACAGGCAGGGAGATGGGTGAGATTGTTAGGTCAAGGCTTCAGTGGGATGCAGAACACGGGAGCGTTTTGACAGATGATTCAGGTGTAGGGTCCAAAGGACTTGGTGATGTTTGGAATCTGGGTGCTGAGGGTATGGATGATGACTCTCAGTGGCATTGCTGTTAAACAGGAGGGGAAATAAAGGCCAAGAAAGGGGTCAGGGCAGACTCAGGGGTCATGTTTAGAACAGTTGGTTGTGAAATCCAGGCAGACATCGAGGTAGAGGTGTCGAATAAATTGTTGGAAACTTTGGGTCTGAAACTCGGCTGATGGTTGGGATTAAAGATGTTGGCTTGGAGCTGTTTGCATATGTGTGGGTGTAGATGTTACCCCTCAGGAGGCTCTGGGCCAGTGGACAAATCCCAGAGGGTGCCAGCCATGGGGCCAGCAAGCCCAAAGTCTAAATTAAGAAAGACAAGTGGAGACAAAGGCAGGCAGAGAGCAGGGGGAAAGCGTTTGGAGAATTGTGCACTCAGCTGTCACAGTGGGCTACAAGGGTTGAGGGGGACACAGAGTAGACTGTAATACTGGTCCCAGGACAGAGTCATTGGCTACGGTGTGGCAGAGCAGAGGGGTACTGAAAAGACGTTTTGATTTGGCTCTTAGCAGGGAGAGACTCCTCCTGACAGAGCCTTTATGCTGGGGCAGTGTTTCCGAAACTTGAGCAGTGTCAGAGACCCTGGAGAGCCTCTGAAAGTGGCCAGAAGGTCCACGAGGCTCTGATGCAGTAGTTCGGGGCTGACCTGGGAATGGGCATTGCCCATGTTCCCCCAGTGATGCTGCTGCTGTTGGGGTATGGTGCAGGGGTCGCCTCTGCTGCTGACAGTCAGATACGTCCTGGGCACCCCCAGCCTCCCCAGACAGCCTCCCATCCACCTTCCAGCCCTCCTTTATTTTATTTTTTATTTTATTTATTTATTTATTTATTTATTTATTTATTTATTTATTTTTGGCCACGCTGTGTGGCATGCGGGATCTTAGTTCCCCAACCAGGGATCCAACCCGTGCCCCCTGCAGTGGAAGCATGGAGTCTTAACCACTGGACGGCCAGGGAAGTCCCCAGCCCTCCTTTATTGAATGTTAAATGCTTTCTTTGTGTGCAGCCTGGGGCTTTAACCATGACCAAAAGGCAGACCAGGCCTGCCCTCCCCAAGCTTAAATTGTTGGACAACTCAGAGAGTTAAAAATTCTCCCTTGTGTTGAGAAATAGAGTGGGCTTCATTTGGTGTCTTTCAGAATGCAGAGCCAGAAGTTCTTTTGCATATAACTTATCTTAAGTCCAACAACACACTGGTCCCTCGGTTTACACCAATCACCCCATCATAACTGCCTGGGGGATTATAGGTGAAAGCCATTGTCTTTGCACAAAAGAGAATCAGCCACTCAAGAGAAGGCTGCTAGTAGTGAGGAAGTATTCTACAAAGGGGTGAGTCTTCTGTAGGACACCCTTTCATTGTCAAGTCAACCCCTATTTCTAGAACATCTCTGCTTGCTGTTTACAACAAGGCTTTGACCCATGACGACTTACGCTGCATATCTAGACCTGCCTTGAAACGTCAAGAGTCTCATTCTTTTCCTTTTCTCCTCCAAAACATTCAGGTTGATGGCTTCACACACCTCTACACTCTGATTTTAAGACCAGACCTCACTTACGAAGTGAAAATTGATGGTCAGTCGATTGAATCCGGCAACATAGAGTATGACTGGCAGCTCACATCACTGAAGAAAATGGAGAAGGCTTCAGCAGAGTCTAAGGACTGGGCCCAGGCTACAGAGGGCAAGTCCCAGGTGTGGATTTTTCCCGCACAGCTGCTAGAAAGTGTACAAGTGTAGTTCGTAAGTACCCGAGTACCATACAATTGCTGCATGGCTGGGAATCATGATGACAGCATTACAAAAATCAAAGTGCCCTCCTCAGAGCATATATGCTGAGACCAGCCACACAGCTGCACACTTCAAGGTATTGTGAAAGAGTTAAAATATCTGAGATGAAAGTAGGGTTTGTTTCTGTAACCAGTGTTTTTTTAAAAAAAGGAAAATGTATCAGCAACCTTTATAAAAATGATTTTCTTGTCATTCTGCATTTGAGCGTAAGTATTTTTGAGCATCATACTTGTGACTGCCAACCAAGAATCAATTATCATAACAGGTATATATTAGTTTCCTAGGGCTGCCATAAAAAGGACCGCAAACTGGGGGCTTGAAACAACAGAGATGTATTCTTTCAGTTCTTCTTGAAGCCAGAAGTCAGAAATCAGCAGGGCCGCACACTCCGTCTGAAGGGTCTGGGGAGAATCCTTCTTCGCTTCTTCCAGCTTTTGGTGACTCCCAGCGTTCCTTGGCTGGTAGACACATCACTCCAATCTCTGCCCCCTTTTCCACATAGGCTTCTCTTCTTTTTGTGTCTCTTCTATCTCTTATAAGGACATTTGTCATTGGATTTAGGGCCTACCTGGATAATCCAGAATTATAGAATGACCTCTCTAGAGATCCTTACCTTAATTACATCTGCAAAGATGCTTTTTTCCTAATAAGGTCACATTCCCAGATTCTGAGACTTAGGACGTTGAGAAAACTTTTGGGGAACTAAACCTGCTATTAAGCTACTTTTTTTTTTTCCATTTATGTTAGTCATTGTTGTAACATTTTTTTTTTGTACATCAAACATTATGCCAAAATGTAAGCTATTTATCTTAAGACAATTGTCTTTGCCATAACTGAGAGTACTGTAACTGATGTTTACAATTAATTTCTGGCAACTTAAAATACTAGTGGCATTGCTGTCTAATAGTCAAATACTTCATCATAGACGGAATGTAATTATGAAATTAAAATGGCATCTTGTTTAGACTTAAATTATTTGGCAACCCTTTTTTTCATAGATGATCAAAAGTAAACTTCCATGAATTTGGAATCCATGTGTCCAATCAATGAGAATGTCTTCAGATCAGAGTAAAATCCCAATCATATAATGCTTCCCCATCATTTCTCAAGAAAAAGATAAAAGGCGGGATGTTTTACTCTCCCTTTCTTACCTTCAAACCAAAGTAAAAAAAGTAGTTTTTCACCTGGAAAGAGCACTTACTTTAAACAAGGTACAGAATGGCAAAGAAACTGACGCTGAGGCTCCCAGGCTCAGGAGATACGGGTTTTAGGACTGAAATCCTGGCTGCCTCTGGGCTACAAGGGTGCCATCCTAGCAGTGCAGGTGTGCCTTGGTGCCAGGTGTACATGAGGCAGGTCCCCAGAGGAGCCAAATCATCCTTTCAGAAAGCTCGTTTCCAAACTGGCCGTGTTCTGTCCATATGTTCAGTTCTGTGTGATCTCCTAAACAGTGTGGTTCTTTATGGTGTTACCATTTGATAACCCTCATTATAAAGAGTCGGCTACTGACTGAGTTGTAATCATTTCCTGTATCCCAACACAAGACTGGCTCATCTGTTGCCAGTTGGGGTCGGGGCAAAGAGCAGTAGGAGAGACGATTAACTCCCCTGTGCCATCGTTGAGAAGTTCTAGAGTAACGTGGAAAAGCCACAGTCTCAGTGCAACCCTTTTACTATTTCTCAGTTATTCTGAAAGAGAAAACATCATTGTACACCATTTTTATGCTTTGATGTGTTTATCTGAATTATTATTAATCCAGAGCAAATTTTTCTCATCCATTCATTTATTCAACAAATATTTATTTGGGAATTCCCTGGCGGTCCAATGGTTAGGACTCCACTGCTTCCATTGCAGGGGGCATGGGTTGGATCCCTGGTCGGGGAACTAAAATCCCACAAGCCGTGTGGTGGGGAAAGAAAGAGAGAAAGAGAGAGAGAGAGAGAGAGAGAGAAAGAGGGAGAGAAAGAGAGAAAGAAAGAAAGAAAGAAAGAAAAAGAAGGAAAAGAAAGAAAGAAGAAAGAGAAAGAAAGAAGAAAGAAAGGAAAGAAAGAAAGAAAGAAAAGAAAGAAGAAAAAGCTCCATTTAAAAAAACAGAAAAAAATGTATTCAACACCTATTAAGTCACCTTCACATAGATATGTGTATATATGCATGTGTAGAAATGTGTATATATGTGTATGTGTGTATATATGTATGTGTATATGTATACCTGTGTTTTATTTGTTAAGATTTATTTATTTATTTATTTATTTATTTATTATTTTTTTGGCTGCATCGGGTCTTAGTTGTGGCGTGTGGGCTCTTCGTTGTGGTGTGTGGGCTTCTCTCTAGCTGTGGGGCGCAGGTTCCAGAGCACGTGGGCTTTGTAGGTTGCAGCACGTGGTCTCCAGTTGAGGCACATGAGCTCAGTAGTTGTGGCGCGTGGACTTAGTTGCCCCGTGGCATGTGGGATCTTGGTTCCCTGACCAGAGATCGAACCCACGTCCCCTGCATTGTAAGGTGGATTCTTTACCACTGGACCACGAGGGAAGTCCCCTGTGTTTTATATATATGTGTATAGTGTGAGTATATATATGAGGGCTGAATAATACAACTGCTTTTCGCCTGCTACCCAGCAGTCCTCAGTAAATCTTGGGACATTCCTTAGTTGTCCAGCCTCTCTCTGGAACAGTCCATATATGACCATGATGTAGAAGGACAGACTTAACCTAATCAGCAGTAAATATGGCCCATCTTTCAACATCACTTTTTGCCCCATCATTTTAACTTCGGCCACTATTTCGAGTTTTCCACAGCACCATTCCTCTCAACAGCATGGGAAGAGTGCTGTCATCATAGGTGCGGTTGGGGAGAAAAAGCAGGCAGTGCGTGGTCCTGAAGCCCCCGGTGAGGGAGGGAACCCTAGCACTTAGCCCTTCGACCACCAAATGGAGGAGGACACGGGGAAAAGTGCAACCAGGGTCACAGGTCTGCCCCTGCCTCTTGGGAGTTAAGAATTTCCTTTCTCAAATCTGAGAATCTAAGTTTTTTCCCCCTACACATATTTTAAGGACTGGGAGAAGCACTTTCTGGATGCCAGTGCCAGCAAGCCGAGTGACTGGAACAGCGAACTGGATGGGGACTGGCAGGCGCCAATGCTGCAGAAGCCTCCATACCAAGTGCGTGGCATCTTCTTCCCTCCAGCCCCCTCCCCACCCTTGTCCCCAGGGTCGACCACATACGGTTTGTTGTTGCAGGATGGCCTGAAACCAGAGGGCATAGACAAAGATGTTTGGCTCCATCAGAAGATGAAAAACACCAACTATTTGACGGAATATGACCTCTCAGAATTTGAGAACATTGGTGCCATCGGACTGGAGCTATGGCAGGTCACTTGGTTTTAAATTCGCTTTAGTTTAATAACTCTGGACTTCAGCCTAAACTCCTTAATTCATATAGCTAGTATTTGAGCTCCTATTGTGTGCCTGGCACCCCTACCTGGACCCAAGACATACAATCGTAGACAAAATGGACATCCTTCCTGCCCTGGGTATTCTTGTCTGCCTTCCTGCTCCCTGGGAATTTGCCTGGAGCTGACCTTGTGGTGCCTGTCAGCTTTAGGATAAGACTGAAGATTCAGATGTAGCATGTCCAGGGTGGAGCCTGAGATTCTGCATCCCCAGCAAGCTCCCTGGCGGTGCTGATGTTGCCCATCCGCGGCTCACACTTTGCACAGGAAGGTTCTCGAGCATCAGTTCTCAAACATCGCTGAATGCTCGAGTCACTGGGGAGTTCTTGAAAGTCTCAGTGCCCCGGTGGTACCCCAGACCAGCTAAATCAGCATCCCTGGGGGTGAGACCAGGCATCAGGAGTTTTGTAAATGTTCTTGGTGGTCCCCATATGCAGCCAAGTTTGAGAACCAGTGCCCTGGAGGGAACAGATAGTCTAGAAAAGGGTATCTGCATGTCCTACTATTGACAGCTAATCCCTGTTACAGTACTGAGCAAATTACAACTGTTTATTTTGTGGAAAGTTTCATTTTTCACATCAGTAACGAAGGCCTTATTCTCATCCACAGGTGAGATCTGGAACCATCTTCGATAACTTCCTGATCACAGATGATGAAGAGTACGCTGAGAATTTTGGCAAGGCCACCTGGGGTGAAACCAAGGTACAATGAACACAATGAACTTTTCTTTCGTAATTCAGTTATTTCTGTACTTAAGTCTCACATATAGGAGAAGACTTGATGAACTTTTACTAATGAACACCCCACCCAGATCAAGATATAGAAGGTCACCAGAGCTCCAGGAACCTCCTCACGATCCTTCCCAGCCAGCACCCACCCCCAAAGGAATAGTGGTTCCACTATTCCATCACTGTAGATGGATTTGATTCCTTTTGAAATTTATGTAAATGTAGCTACCCATTATTTATTCATTCAGGTAGTGTTGCGAAGTTCATTCATATTTTTGCATACAGCAGTAGCTTGTTCTTCCTTTGTGAATATTCCAGAAGGTATGTATCCATTCTCTGTGGATGCAGCTTTGGGATGCTTCCAGTTTGTGGCCTCATGGATAAAGCTGTTCCCATCATTCCTGTACATGTCTTTCAATGGACACATGCCCAGGAGTGGACAGGCTGGGCCACCAGTTCTTACACAAACAGTTTTCAGTGTGTCATCCTGTTTACATTCCCTTCCGCATGGTCGAGAATTTCAATTGTGTCGCATCTTTGGCCATGCTAGGTATTACTGTCAGTTGTTGTTGATGAGTCAGTTTTATTGAAGTATAATTTACATACTGTGAAATGTACAGTTCTATGAATTCTGACGAACACATATAGTTATGAAACCACCACTAAAAATCAAGATGTAGAACTGTTTCACCACCCCAAAAAGTCTCCTTGTAACCAAGCCCTCCCTTACTCCAGCAATCACTGATCTGATATCCGTCTTTATAGTATTTTTGAAGTATAGTTGATTTACAATGTTGTGTTAGTTTCAGGTGTACAGCAAAGTGATTTAGTTATAAATATATATTCTTTTTCAGATTCAGAATATATATATACCTTTTCAGATTCTTTTCCATTATAGGTTATTGCAAGATATTGAATATAGTTCCCTGTGCTATACAGTAGGTCCTTGTTGTTTATGTCCCTATAGTTTTGCCTTTTCCAGAATGTCATATAAATGGAATCATACAGTATGGAGTCTTTTCGAGCCTGCTTCTCACACCAAGCATAGTGTCTCCAAGATTCCTCCGTGTTGCTGAGGTTCACTCAGTAGTTTGTATCTTCTTATTACTGAGTAGTTTATCTGCTCACCAGCTGATGGACATTTGGGTTGTTTCCAATTTTTTTTTTTGCTGCACCACGGGGCATGTGGAATCTTAGTTCCCCGACCAGGGATCGAAGCTGCGCCCCCTGCAGTGGCAGCAGTGGAGTCCTAACCACTGCACCACCAGGGAAGTCCCAGGGGTGTTTCCACTTTTTAACAGTATGACCAAAGCTGCTATCAATTTTGCATATAGTTTTTTTGTGTGGACATGTGCTTTTATTTTTCTTGGGTAAATACCCAGGAGGGGGTTGCTGAGTTGTATGGTGTATCTTTAACTCTATGAGAAATTGCCAACCTGTTTCCAGAGGGGCTGCACTGTTTTGCAGTCTCTCCAGTCTCACCAGCACTGGGGACTGTGGGTTTCTATAGGTGTGTAGTGGTATCTCTCTCTGATTTTGTTTGCATTTCCCTGATGACGAATGAAGGTGGGTACTGTTTCGTGGCTTTTGTGGCCATTTGGAGATCCGTTTTTGTGAAATACCTGTGTTTTAAGATGTAAGTTTTGTTATTATTCAGGTATGGTGAGGCCAGCAGATCAGGAGATGACCTCCGTCAAAAAGATAGTTTTATTTTACTCACAGATCCCCAGAGGAGGGGCCACGCCATGCCATTCAGGGCCACATGGGGAAGCACCAGGGTTGGTCAGGAGGCAGAGGGAGAGTGTGGAAGATGTGGGCAAAAAACTTTGTTTTGGTTTTTTGCGTGAAGGAACAGATGAGGCCGGATAAGCAGGCTTAGGATTGGCTAGTTTTAAGAATTTCAGTGGGCTCTGGGGTACTAGTTGTCTAGTACCTGGCTGTGGGATAATTAAGGCAAGGAGAAATCAGCCCTGAATATGAGCCCAGTACTGGAGGTCATTAGGGATGTGAGCTCTGAATGTAGTTTGCATATGAAAAGAGTGCTTTTCGGCATTTACTATCTCTAAGAATGGGCCCCCTTGGAGGGGCCATCCCTCCTGGGTCAGCAGGGCCCCAGATATCAAAGCAAGAGAAACATATGGTTGATACAGCCTGTTTATGTTGCTTGCCCACTTTCGCATTGGGTTATTTGACCTTTTCTTATTTAGTTGTAGGTGTCCTTTATATATTCTGTCAAGTTCTCTGTCAGATAAGTGTATTGTAAATGTCCTTGCCCACTCTGTGCTTTGCCTTTCTATTCCCTCAAGTGTGGAAGCACTCCTGTATTTTTTTTTTTTAGTGTGTATTTTGAGGCCCCTATCCTGAGAAACCAACTTAAAAACTTAGCTCTGCCTTCACATAAAGAAGATAAAATAGCTTCCATCAGTACAAATTCATTTATAACTCTTTGGAGCCAGAATATTGACACTAAAATGTATGCTTTTAATGGGCACAAACATTTTGTTTCTCGTGTTGTTAAGCGCCAATAACTAAATGGTGGCGCCGCTCACCCATAAGGAGAGAGTGGTCAGTGTCTTCTGGGAGTGCCGTGACTTAGAGAGAAAGGTCTTGGAGGACCCTCCACACTGTTTTAGCCAGAAACTTTGGGTTGTTAAATTGCATGCCGGTGAGTTTAAATTAAGGGTGATACACAAAACATCTTCCTGCTTTTAATTGAAATCTCCTCATTCCCTTATTTTCACTGATAAGGCATCTTCCATGTCATGTCCATCACACTGGGACCAACTGCAAAGCGGGTGCTTAAAATTTGAACATTTCAAGGCATTTCAGGGGGAAATTTCCCCTCCACTGATGAAAGGTGGTTATCACTAAAGTGATTTTCTCATGAGCCCTTTCTTCTGTTTTCCTTTTTAAAAAAAATATTTATTTATTTATTTTGGCTGCACCGTGTCTTAGTTGTGGCAGGCGGGCTTCTTAGTTGCGGCATGCACGCGGGATCTAATTCCCCGACCAGGGATCGAACCCCGGGCCCCCTGAACTGGAAGCGCGGAGTCTTACCCACTGGACCACCAGGGACGTCCCGAGCCATTTCTTCTTGAATCTGATTTCTGCTGCAAAGCCTTCCTAAACTCTTTTTTCAGGAATGAATACGGGAAATTTCTTGACGTGTCTTCACTCATCTAACCCTTCTTTTAATCACACGTCTGGAATTGCTCATTCAGGCTCTGAGGCCTCTTCTCATTACTCATTCACTGGTCAGCTGGGCCGGTCGGCCCAGGTGCTCTGGGAATAGAAGGAGGAGGGTGTATTCATTTCCTGGGGCTGCCATAACAAATTACCACAAACTTGCTGACTTAAAACATCACAAATGTATTCTCTCCAATTCTGGAGGCCAGAATTCCAAAATCAGTATCAATAGGCTGAAATCAAGGCATCAGCAGGGCCTTGCTCCCTCCAAAGGCTCTAGGGGAGAACACTTACTTCGCCTCTCGCAGCTTCTGATGGGTCCTGGTGCTCCTTGGTTGTGGCCGCACCCTTCTAATCTTTGCCCCCATCTTCACGTGGCCTTCTCCTCTTCTGTCTGTTTGTGTCAAATCTCCCTCTGCCCCTCTCCTATGAGAACATTATGATAGAATTTGGCATCCACCTGATAATCCAGTAGAATTTCCTCATCTCAACATGCTTAATTTATTCACATCTGCAAAGACCCTTTCCCCATACGTATAAGGTTACATTTACAGGTTCCAGGAATTGGGACCTGATGACTGGGGGGTTCTTTTTCAGCCGACCCCCAGCTGGTGTGGAGGCTTCCAGAAGGCAGGGGCGGGCTGCATGCTGACACCCAATCAGCCCACAGGAAGCATAATCCCCAGCTGCCGGGGTCTTTGTTTCTTTCTCCAGGGCCCAGAAAGGGAGATGGATGCCATACAGGCCAAGGAAGAAGTGAAGAAGGCCCGAGAGGAAGATGAGGACGAGCAGATGATGGGCAGGTTTGGTGGGAGAGAAAATATCTTCAAAGGATTCCACAAGAGGAACGAACTTTAATCATCCCCACCCCAGATAAAGATGACTGGTAAAACCTTGTTTCTACTTTAATCAGCATTTAAAAGCTCAAATGTCTACATACGTGGTCATTTGTCTACTTTTCTTTGAAAAATGTTCCCATGCTTCTCGGTGGGATAGGTCTGGTTTTCCCCGAGCGCTTTCCACCCCCTCCTCCCCGACCCCAGGTACCCAGAGACGTTTCCTTTGGACAAACCGAAGTGCTGGATGAGGAACAGATGAGGCCGGAGAGTGCTTTCACTCACAAGGCCAGTGAGAGTCTGGCCAAAAACACAATGTTCTTTTCTTAATTCCCAAAATGTTTTATAAATAAAAGGTGGTAAAACTTACCTTGAAAAAGGAGAAATGATGCTTTATTTCTTTGGGTTGTAAATTACTAATAGCTTATGTGAAACTTTTCCAGTATGGAATCTTTACGCAGCATCGTTGGCGCGGAAAGGTTTTGCGTGCCTCATTTGCACGCTGGTTATTCTGGAGAACCCAGGCCTTGTGCACAGATGTTTAACATTCCATAAAGGAGCTTTTTCCCCCACTCTGTGACCCACTTCCACGGCCGTCAGTTCTCTGTAAGACAGAGGAATGAAATTCATTCTCTCAAGTGAAAATAGTGATTACTTCGCAGCTAAATTTTTTTCCTTAAATCAAATGACTTGCTTAAAAAAAAAAAAAGCCACACATAGCAGCCTTCTGTTTTGAAGAGCTCTGTTTTCATGCAGAAATTTGTGTTGGAAATAATCAAATTTAGGACACCATGTTACAAATAAGCCAAATCAAATCGTAAATTATATAGAACGTACTGATAGATGATCACAGTGTGAAAAGTCTGGCCAGGAAGTGAAGGTCTGGCAAACTTTGTTCTGGCTTTCGTTGAAGTTGGCAGACCTTCGACCTTGAACTTTTTCAAGGTCCTTCAACTTTCTCAGCTGACAGTCACATTGGTCTTCCCAGTTTATTGGGGGTTATCAGTCTCAGAAGGTAAAGACTCACTCCCTGGAAGTGCAGGGGTGGGATTCAAACACTGCCCACCTTTTAAATCTCTGAGCAAGGGGAGAAGTTAATGAGGGAAGAAGCAGTGCTAGACCTCGAGAGAAAATGCTGGAAACAATTGTACAAAATGGGTCAGACCAGCTCAGACCCTGCAGAACTCATCTTCCGCAGCAGCGCTGTCCTGGAGAACTTTCCTCATCTGCGCTGGCAATACAGTAGCCACTGGCCACATGTGAGGCCTTGAAATGTGGCTGGTGGGACTGAGGAATGAATTTTATTTTTAATTAATAAACTTCATTTTCTAGAGCAGTTTTAGATTCCCAGCAAAACTGAGCAGAAAGTAGAGAGAGTTCCCATATATTGTCTGTCCTCACACCCTCCCTTACCAATGACATCCCACACCACGGTGGTATGTTTGTCACAATTGATTGATGTGTCACACGGACACATCATTATCACCCAGAGTCTGTACTGTGCATTAGGGTTCACTCTTGGTGTTGTGCCTTCTATGGAGGAACGAATTTTTTTTTTTTTTTTTTTTTTTTTGCGGTACACGGGCCTCTCACTGTTGGGGCCTCTCCCATTGCAGAGCACAGGCTCCGGATGTGCAGGCTCAGCGGCCATGGCTCACGGGCCCAGGCGCTCCGCGGCATGTGGGATCTTCCTGGACCGGGGCACGAACCCGCGTCCCCTGCATCGGCAGGCAGACTCTCAACCACTGCGCCACCAGGGAAGCCCAGAACGAATTTTTAATCTTATTTTATTGTAACATTTATTATTTTTCTTCCAGTTTTATTGATATATAATTGACATACAGCACTATATAAGTTTAAGGTGTACAGCATAATGATTTGACTTACATACATCATGAACTGATGACCACAATAAGTTTAGTGAACATCCATCATCTCATATAGATACAAAATTAAAGACATAGAAAGAATATATGTTTTCCTTGTACTGAGAACTCGTAGGATTTACTCCCAACAATTTTCATTATAACATACAGCAGTCTTAATTATATTTATCATGTTGTACATTATATCCCTAGTACTTATTTATCTTATAACTGGAAGTTTGTACCTTTTGCCTGCCTTCATCCAATTCCCCCCCACTCCCACCTCCTGCCTCTGGTAACGACAAATCTGATCTCTTTTTCTATGAGTTTGTTTCTTTTTGAAGTATAATTGATCTACAACACTATGTTAGTTACTGTTCCACAACGTAGTGATTTGATATTTCTATACATTTCAAAATGAGAAATAAAGTCTTTACAGACATAATCAAGTGATAATGACATCATTAAGGTGGGTCCTAATCTGATATGACTGGTATCCTTATAAGCGGGAAATTTGGACACAGAGACAGACATGTACAGAGGGAAGACCATGTAAAGATCCAGGGTGACACCATCTTCAAGCCAAGAAACACTGGAGGCTACCAGAAGCTTGGAAAGGGGCATGGAACAGATCCTCCCTTACCCTCCCTTACAGAACTGTAATTGATTTAAATTTAAACTTACATTGTCATATGTGGTGAGAGGCCACTGTGTTGGATGGTGCAGCTTTAGACTCTGGTGAGAGAGGCCCCAGGATGGCTGATTACTGCCCAGGGTGGCGGGCACAGTAGTAGAGGGAGCTCCAGGCCACTCTGCCGCTGGCCAGGTGAGACTCTCACCATTGAGCCTCTGGTTCCAGTCAAGACAGGATAGTCTCTGTGGTTTTTGTTGCCCCTGTAGACTCTTGACAGCGAGGCTGGAAGCCTGCACAATTTTCCCAGACAACCTTGCCCATTAGTGCCCCATCACGTTCTGTGAGAAGGACATCAGAAGACGGGCGAAGAGGAGAAGCCATTTTTTCCAGGCTCCTGCCGGCACCTTAGGCAGTGGGGACAATAGTGGTGACTTTAGCAACAATGGCAGAAACAGTGGTGGCTGGTGAGGACCGGTATGTGGGTTCCTGCTCAGGGACCAGTGGTTGTGGGTTTGGGGTAACACCCTTTCCCTTTTGACTTTTAGTCCTAAAGAGGCTAGCAGCTTCCTACTGTTACTAATCTTAGTTAACCTTGCATTTCTCCTCTGTTTTTCCAATGCTTTTGCACTCAGTCTCCTGTTACAAATTGTCCTCTGTTTGAAATATCTAGGATGACTTCTCTTTTCCTTATGGAACATGGGCCAATAAAGCACCCAAGGCAGCTAAAAGCCTCCATCACCCCCACCAGGACCACCGCTGCATCTTTCCAGCTGTCCCACTTGCTTCCATCCATCCCCTCTCCATCCACTTTGCCTACCTTATCCAGAGCTGCTGTTCTAGAGCAGCTGTTCATGTTCAAAACCCCCTGGTGAGGGACTTCCCTGGTGGACCCGTGGTTAAGACTCTGCTCTCCCAATGCAGGGGCCCTGGGTTCAATCCCTGGTTGGGGGACTAAGATCCTGCATGCCGCACGGTGTGGCAAAAAAAAAACAAAACAAAAAACACCCTCTGGTGGCCTCTCATTTCTCTTTGCGCAGGGAACTGAGGAGTGAAGGAGCACCATGAGGCTGAAAACTTGGAGCTCGGAGAGCAAGGTGGTCTCAAGATGAGGCTGGATCACATGTGGTCTTATTTTATTGCTCTTCACACAGGGCTCTCCAATCAGACCATATGTAATCCAGCCTCATTTCAAGACCCTCTGTCTTGCTGTCTGAGTTCCAGAGCCTCAGTCTCAAAGTGCCTCTTCGTTACTCAGCCCCTTCTGCTTGTGATGGTTCCAAGGCCCCACCGTCGCTGCAGTCAGGCTCAACCTTCAAGTGTCACACCATTGGACTACTCTGTAGCACTTATCACTGGTTATCTATTTCCTCATGTGATTTTTAAAAATCAATTAATTAATTATTTTTTTGGCTGCATTGGGTCTTCGTTGATGCGCATAGGTTTTCTCTAGTTGTGGCGAGTGGGGGTTACTCTTCGTTGCAGTGCGCCAGCTTCTCACTGCAGTGGCTTCTCTTGCTGCGGAGCATGGGCTCTAGGCACGCGGGCTTCAGTAGCCGTGGCACGCAGGCTCAGTAGTTGTGGCACACGGCTTAGTTGCTCCATGGCATGTGGGATCTTTCCCAGACCAGAGCTTGAACCCATGTCCCCTGCATTGGCAGGAGGATTATTAACCACTGCGCCACCAGGGAAGTCCCTCCTCATGTGATTTTTTTCATGTCTGTTTCCTTCCTCTAGACCTGTGGTTCTCACAATGGGGGGGCCTGGGGACCAGCAGCCTCAGCACCTCCTGGGGATTTGTTAGAAATGCAAAAATCTCAGGCCCCACCCAGATCTGTAAACCAGAATCTGGAAACCTAGTCTACTTAACAAGTCTGGGTAGCTCCAGGGTGAGACCTGTTTGTGTAGAGTGTGTGTCTGCCTGGCCCATAAATGGAGCACCTGTACTCAGTGAGCATTTGATGGTGAATGGCTGTTGAATGAATCAGAAAGCACACTGTGCTCATTTGAAGGGCACGAGGTATGTCAAGTAACTGAAGACACTGGAGCAAGCAGCTGTGAGACTCCAGAGGGGAGGAGGTGGACAGGAAGCTGTGCCCTCACTACCCCAAGATCGCACAGCCTTCCAGCTTGTCTGCCTGAGAACTGCCACTATCACAGGAGACCAAATAAGGGGAAGCTGACCCGTGCTGAAGAAACCTTGTGCCACTGTGGTCAGGTACTCAGCAGAACCTTCCTTCCTCATCCTTTTAGTAGAAACCGGCCACAGATGAGTGGGTGTCTAAAGTAAAAAGAAGGCAAAACATGTCTAAACTAATAAATGCGCCTCCATAATGCTCCTCCAGCAAACACCAGGTGCCTGCTCTGTGCAGGGCGCAGCGTGAGGCATAGAGGTGGAACAATAGCAAACACATATTACCATTCCCTCTTTTCAGAAGAGGGGATTGGGGGCGCAGAGAGGCTGCTTAAATGACTTGCCAAGATTACACAGCAAGAAAGTGGCCACACACACACACAGAGCTATCCTAGGAACAGGGAGCCTTGTTGGGCAGGGTGAGGGTCCCGACCCTCTGCCAGGCGGGCGACGGCCTCTTCATAGTGCTTTTGCCAGGCGCACGGCAATGGGAACAGCATCCCTAGAAGAGGGCCCATCATCGGCTAGGACCTGGAGGGGTAAGGAACCTCGGCAGACGAGCCGAGGAATTGGGAATGAGGTGGTGAAGGAGCGCGTGAGGCACTCTGCGAAGGTCCCGGGCCCCGCCCACTCCGGCTGGGGCTAGGCGCGCGCGGCCCCGCCCTCAACTCCCTCCCCTTCAGGGTCCGCTGAGCTTGCGCGGCCCTGCTTCGGCCCCGCCCTCTCCCGGGCCGGGCTGCGCGCGCACCGCCCCTCGCACCAGGGCGCACGCGCGGCCCCGCCCCGTTTTCCCCGGCGCTCGGAGCCGAGGTCCGCGGGAAGATGGCGGCCCCGCTCATCCCCCTCTCCCAGCAGGTACGGGCTGGCCAGGCGGTTTGGGGGGGGGCCGGGGGCTGCGCCGCCGCCCGTGCGGGGCGCTAGGCGGACGCTGCGGGGAGGCCTAAGCGCGAGGAGGCCCAGCTGGGCGGCGGCGGCTCACGCTGAGGGGCCCCGGCGGAGGGCGGGCGTGTGGTCCTGAAGGTGACAGGCCGGTCCGACCCTGGGCCTCCCGCACCAGAGCGACCCTCTGCGGGCGGCGACCCCGCAGGCGGGGCCGCAGCGCGTGTCTGCTCCACCCGGGGCCCGGCCTTCTCCGCAGCTTCCAGGCCGGGTGATGCACGGTAGCATTGGGCTGCCTCCCGGGGAGGTGGCCCAGGGGAGCAAGCATTTCTGCGGGTGCGGCAGCCTCGCGGGTCTTTGTCTCCTGCCGGGTCCCAACGCCGGGGCGGCAGTGTCCCCGCCGCGGCGGAGGGCAGAGCCCCGCCGGAGCCAGGACCTGCCAGCAGTGCGATCCCGGACTCTTTTCTTCTTCCACCGGGAGCTGCTTCCGCCACCCCTGCGCCGTGAAAGGGAGGGGGGTCGCAAGTCTCCGGGCGCCTTGCGGTGCCCTCAGATCAGCCAGATGCTCTTACTAAGGGACAGTATCAGCGGCGCGACACAGACATGCGAAAAAGAGCCATGCGCAGGCAACCCTGCCTTCTGGGAGGGACGTTCATTCATTTATCCATCCGTCAGATGTGCGTCGGGCTAGGTGTTGGGAGCGCAGCAGTCACCCAGACCAACAAGGTCGCTGCTCTCCTGGAGGTGACACTCTCGTGGGAACTAGAAACTATCTATGTCCTGCTAATAACAGCTGCCTTTATTTGCTGAATATCTGTGTTGTACCAAGCACCGTATTATACGCACTTTGCCAGAATTATCTAGCACAGCATTGGGATTGAGAGTGAGAACACAGGGTCACATCATCTTGTGTTCAGATCTTGGCTCCGAGGCTTACTTCTCTGACTGTCCTTGGACGAAGCTCTTAGCCTCTCTGTGCCTCAGCCACCTCATTTGGAAAATGGGAATATAAAAAAGTATTGGGATTAGGTGAAGATTAAGCATGTAAAGCACTTAGAACAGTGCTTGGCACATCGGACTCACTCATTGATCCTGTAATTATAACCATTATTTAATTCTCTGGCAGATTTGGACATTTGGAAATAGAGATTACAGCTGTGAGAATGCCAAACCCCAGGAGAGCTGTTAGGCAAGTTGACATGACTGGTCAGCTGATCCAAGGAGAGAGACAGTGCATACTTGCTAAATATTGCCAGAACTAGCCAATTTGTAACACTGTCACTAAATTAAAAGCATTAGAGACCGGTGGTTATTAATTAACAGATATGAAAGTGCTCTGTAAACTATTAAGTGCCCTACAGATGTTGGGTATTATTATTGATAGCCAGTTGCTACCTTTTAGGGTATGGTGTGGGGTGGTGTGAAACAGGCTTAGGCTCATTTAATGAGGAAGCGCCCCTGGTTTTTAAAACTTCCTATCCAGTTTCGGCACCTGCCTTAATTTGAACTTTTTTTAAAAAGTTTTTTATTTATTTTATTTTTTTTTTGGCTGCGTTTGGTCTTCGTTCCTGCGCGTGGGCTTTCTCTAGTTGTCGCTAGCGGGGGCTACTCTTCGTTGCGGTGCGCGGGCTTCTCATTGTGGTGGCTTCTCGTTGTGGGGCACGGGCTCTAGGCGCGCGGCTAGCTGTGACACGCAAGCCCTAGAGCTCAGGCTCAGTAGTTGTGGCACGGGCTTAGTTGCTCCGTGGCATGTGGGATCGTCCTGGACCAGGGCTTGAACCCGTGTCTCCTGCATTGGCAGGCAGATTCTTAACCACTGCGCCACCAGAGAAGCCCTTAATTTGAACTTTGATGACAATAGCTAAGGTTAATTGAGTGCTTTGGAGCTTATTAAGTGCTTTCCATGTGCTTATCCACACAACGAAGAGAGGGGATTCTTACTTCTTACGTTACTGATGAAGGATTAGCTTTAGAGGAAGGCAGTGGTTTGCTGCTGTGAAGTAAGGTGTGAAAACCTGAATCAGGTCATGTGATTCATCTGCTTAGCATTTTTTAGAATAAAATCCCAATCCCTCCCCAGGAATCCCTGCTGGTCAGGTGCCTGCCAGCCTCCCCTGCTTCTTTCTCACCCTGGCACCCACACTGCAGCCATACTTGTGGCTTTTCTGTTCTGCTCGTAGTTTAAGCTCTGTCTGTCCTTATGATGTCCCACGGGCTGTTCCTCCTTCCTGAAGTGCTCATCCCTATTTCTTACCTTGGTGGTGCCAGTGCCTGGCTCCTTTCAAGTGGCAGCTCAAATGTCATTCTCCCCAGAGGCCTTTGCTGGTTACCTGTTGTAAGTCCCCCTCCCATAGCACTGTGCCTCCGCCACACCACCCGTCAGCACCAGTCACGGTCCACAGATGTCTGTGGGTCTCTTTGCTGTCTGTGGCCCCATTAGACCAGACACAGATCTCTTGTTCAGTGCTCCTGACTCTGTGCTCAGCACCCAGGGAGTGTCAGGTAAACCCGTGAAGCAGGGACCAGCGAGTTGCACCACCCAGCACCCTTCACAGGTGGCTTTTCTTCCCTCCATGTGGCCTGGGGTCTGGGTCCTTGCGGGTGGGAGCATATTCGAACGAGGAGCTCGACAGCCTGAATCCCCTGGTCTCTGAAAAGTTCAGGTCATTGACTGGTGTGCTTTTTCCTTTTCCTTTGTTGAATGATGGCATGGCCAGGCTTTCTTCCTTGTGTAATTACGTCAACATTTACACCTGTTAAGTGAAGCACTGCGCCACATGTTCCTGTCGACCAGGTGTGAGGCACAGACCTATCAGGCGCTTCCAGTCTAGCTGAGGCTAACACGAGTTCAGTTCAGTCTAACACGAGTTCACAGTTATTACAGGGGAAGCATTCATATAATTCCAGGATAATTTCTGGTTGGGGTCACTAGGGGAGCCCCCTGGAGCAGGAGGCCGTGGTCTGGTTGGATTGAGGTATAGGACACACTTGGAACGTGGATGGCCAGCTGAGGGCGAGTGAAGCGGGTAGCCAGTGGGATTGTGGAGGGTGGGGTGTTTTTCCTCTGCCTCAGCCCTGTCTGCGTTTTTCCCATCAGCATCTTTCCTGGTCTGCTCCCTACTCTGCCATATCTGTGATGGCCTCTCCCCATGTAGTCTCCTCTGACCCTGAATATAAATCTTGTCAACTTGAAGAGTAGGGAGTTCTCCCTCTAGAAGTGATTTTTTCCTCCATCAATGTCTCATTGATTTATGTTTCTCCCAGCGCCCCCCTTCACCTCTCCTCTTTAATTGCGGCCCACCCTGGAAATGCACCTGTGTCCCTTACCCCCTTTGTACCCCCTTGTGCTCTTGTAGGTTACTGGCGACCTTGCCCCAGTAACCTACAAGAGCACATGGTGGTCCTTAACTCCAGTGGCCTGTCCTTGGGACTGGTCCTCCTCGAGAGCCCTGCATCACTTGTCCGTCACTGTAGCCTGCCCTCAGCCTTTACTGTCTCTCTTCTCCCAAATTTCAGCCTCTCCTGCTTGCACCCTTTCTTTCTGTTATGTTCCTGCCTCTGGTGCAGAGCACTCTAACACCGCCTCCCAACCTTCCCCAACCCCCAATGGCTAGAACCTCATGCTGTGACCTCCTGCTGCATCCTGCCTGCCCCAGAGGCCTCTTTGCTGCTGTCTTCCTTCAGCCCCATCTGAACGGGAGTTTTCCCTCCTGTACCTTCTGTGGGTCCCTTGCGTGGCCACCAGACCCAGGGAACAATGGTAATGGGAGGAGAGCGTCAGGCTCAGTGACAATGAGAGTCTGCCCGGTGCCCAAGGAGTTCCTTCTTCCTTCTCCCCACTTAGTCATATGCTTCTTTTTAATGGGTACCACTGTTTTAAGAGTGTTTTATTCCCATTTTTCAAATGGGAAACTGAGACCCAGAGAAATTAAGTAACTTGCTGAAGTCCCATAGCTGGTGGGTACAGAGCTGGGGTTGAAAACCCACATCTGTCTGCCTGCAGAGCCCTGCTCTTTCCGCTCTTCTAGGCAGCCTGCTGGCCCACAGCAGCACCAGGCAAATGTGTCTGGAATGAAGACTCAGTGCTTGGGACACTTGTTTGTCCTTTTGTCCCTTGTTTTTTTTTTCCTCCAAAATAATTGCTAGTTTCTGTGTCTTACTAGAATGTTAATGCAGTATAAATTGGGGGCGGGTAGAGAGCCAGGTTTTATTTATTTATTTTTTAAATTAATTTTTATTGGAGTATAGTTGCTTTACAATGTTGTGAGAGCCAGGTTTTAGAGTAAATTTGGCTCACCCTGTAAGATCCAGAGTTCCCTGGCTGTCTCTGTCTTCTGACCTGCCTCAACCTGGTTTTTGTTGACTACGTGGCTCCCGGTAAAGCACAAACATGTAAGTTTTGCCTCTTCTGCCCCAACTTTGAGCTTTAAAACAACTTTCCCCTGCCTGGTTCTTAATCCTGATCAGTTGATGGGGGCAGCAAGTGACTGTCTTTGATCAGATGTATTGGATAGAGTGTCCACTCTCTGATGCCTCAGGCTGTGCCGACAGCCCCGGCCACAGGTGGTGAGAGGCACCTCATCAGCCCCACTCCAGGGGTACTGTCCACTTTGACCTGAACTGAGTAGCCAGCACTCACTCGGAAAGCTACTCGATACTCTTCCTCGGGACGGTGCTCTCGGAGCCCCATTATCATTTAAGGCCCCTTCAGGGTGCCTGTTTTTCAATGTTAGGGTTCCCAGATATTCTTTCAGTGACCTCAGTTATGCAGTACTTTCTGCACCTCAGTTTCCCCATCTGCAAATTGGGAATAATACCCTATACCTGTTTCATCTGTCTCACAACAGTGGAGTGTCAGAATCCCTCAGGGTGATAGACGTGTGTGCAAAGTGCCTTCATTTGTGTAGCACGCTGTTTGTTCAAACATTTACTGGGCATCTTCTCTTGGCTGGTGATTTCTGGGCAGCAGGATGTACCAGCAAACCTGAAGACCATCCTGCCACAGGAAGCTGAGGCTCTAAGGAGAGGGCGCAGACGTACAGAAATGAACAAACACGTACACAGTATAGTGATGCCATCTGCGCTGTGAGAAGTGTAAAGCCGAGGAGGACACAGTCAGATACGGAGGTCTGGGAAGGCCTGGAGTCCACACAGGCTCCAAGGACTGAGTAGGAAAGGCATTTGGATGGCTCAGATTATCCTCCCAGTCACCCTGGTCAGTCATCCTCGCTTTATATAAAGGGGTAAACTGAGGCCCAGAGACCTTATGTCACTTGCCAAAGGTGGCACCCAGCAAGCTCACGCTGACACAGCTCTTCTGACCCCCGTCCTGGGCTCTGCCTTGCACTGCAGTTTCCTGTCTTGGAATTTTTTTTTTTTTTTTTTTTTTTTTTTTAAGCTGCCAAACGTTATGGTAGTGTGAGGTCTCATTTTATTTTTAAACAGTGGTCCTGCTACTTCATCATTAGGTTCTATGGAGTCTGGTGGAGAGAAGATCACTTGTTTACATTTTTATTTTATTGTTTTTGAAGGTGGAGGGGGAGATGGAAAGACCTGCTTTATGAGGGATCAGCAGGCTTTCCTGCTGCAGTGGGTACTCAGTGCTTCCAGAGGCTGATGGAGGAAAGAGTGGGCCATGCCCGGCCCGCAGGGAGAGTGCACTCTGCTCAGGCTGGGGAGGCTCAGGTCCCAGCTGGAGGAGGGCCGGGTGACTTGCTTGCACTTGGGTGTGTTGGAGACGGCTGCCTGGAGGAGAAGGGGCATTTGGACTGGGCCGTGGAGATCCTGGGAAGGGAGGGAGGCATGGCATTTCTGACAGAGGCAGAGCAGAATGAGCGAAAGCCAAGAAACTGGAACTCCAGCTCAAAGGGCCGAATGTGAGGCCGGGGATGGGACTTTGGGGTACATGTCCCTCTTTTAACTAGGGTGACTTAGGGTTGAAGGGAAGGAGGTGGCATGGTAAAATGGGACACAGGAGTCTGTGCCTGGCCTACAAATTGGCCTGAGACAAAAGGGCCTGACAGGGTGTCTGCTTGTCCAGAGAGTGGCTGATGCAGGGGGAGGAAAGGAGATCTGCCTGCTCTGTGGCCCAAAGGCTGCTCCTGTGTGGAGTGCTTTGCCCGCCACAGCAGTCTTACTGCTACAGGCTGATGGAGGGGGAAGTAGAGGTTACAGATGACCGCAAACAGCCGTCTCCTCAGATTGCCACCCGCCCGGCTCTGCCTGCTGAGTGGGATTGTTGCAGTTCTTGATAGCAGAATCGATTTACTGACTGTGTTCTGGACTGGCTGATAGTCGGTTCTCCTCCTTTTGTACATACTGGCTGAAAGCAGGGACAGGTGGTGCCCGGCTGTCATTGTCTATGGACTGGATCAGGCCTCTGCCCCACCCAGCACACAGTGCCCCTGTATCCTGCACCTCCCAGACCTGTTCCTCTGCCCTGCAGCCCCTAGGCCCTTCTTTCAGTTGCTTGCATATTCTCTCTTGCCTCAGGGCCTTTGCACATGGTATTCATGGCCTCTCTGGATTGTTTTTTCCCCTACTTCATCTCCGGTTAATCCCTACTCCTCTTCATATCTCAGCTGGCACATCATTTCCCTGACAGCCTGGCCCAGCTTTTCTGTTACTGCCTTTGGGGATACCCTGTACTTTTCCACATACCAGTTTGTAATTTTCTGTTGGTGGGAGTATTTGATTGATGGTCTTTCTCCCCCACTGCCTAGACCGTGTCAACAAAGGCAGGGGCTGTGCAGGTTTTAACTTGACCTTGTACCCTACGTGCTAGGAGTCATCTGTTGAACTAAAGGCTGACGGGTAGGGCAGGTCCACATTATGAGAGGCAGTTAGGAGCTCTGGCAGTTCTTGAGGAGTGAAGTGACACGTTTAGATTGTCTGACTGCTTATACAGGGAATGCCCAGAGCTGGGTACTAGCTCAGAGACATTTGCTGTGCTACAGTCCTGAAGTGGTACAGAGCAACCTGGCCTGAGGTTTCTGGAAGAGCAGAACGGCTGATGATCAAAGGAATATGTGGATTGGCTACCTGGACAGGGATCCTCTGAGTGGGGGCAGGAAGCAGGAGGAAGAAGCAGGTGTGGTGTGGGCAGCCAGCAGGACAAGACAAGCCTTTGTGGGAGTCAGGTGGGTGGCACCAGGTGGTGGCTGTGTCTGTTGAGACCAGACCTTCATCACCTTTGCAGCAGGCCCTCCAGGCTGGGCCAGACCCCACATTGAGGCACAGCCCATCTCCTGGGGACACCCCCCCACCATGTTACATTTACTGAGCACCTACTTTGTGCTAGCTCAGACCCGAGATAAATAAAACTGAACACCTGCCCTTCAGATGGCTGAACTGGAGCCGGGCTCCCAGGCACGGATAATCTGGACACCCTGTGGCGGACATCCTCGTGGAGGTCCGGTGGCAGCCCGCAGAAGTGGAATGAATTGCCTCCACTGGGCTGGACATAGGGGAGGAGGAAGAGGAGACCTGCATCTCCCTTTTTCTTTTCCCTCCTCTGTTCCAGTAGGACCGGAGGAAGCAGAGGTGTGCAGCCTTTCAGTCTGGCTGCTCGCCCTTCCACCCCCATCTTTATAGTTTGTGCCTCCTATCCACTCTGCCAGTCAAAGCCCCCGTTCCCAGACTCTGGTCACCCGGGATGTCCCAGAGTGATGTTGCGGAGAGATTTTGGGCACAGGTCTTGCATGGAAGTAAGGGAGTGTGGTTGGATACCCACTTTGTGCCCATTCACCACTGACTCCCTGTCAGGGAGGTGTCATTGTCATCATTCTTGTGCTTATTTCTGAACAAGGAAACTGAAAAGGGAGAGAGGTAAAATGCCTGGTGTCAGACCTCCTGGGGAGGTGGGGTGTCTGGGTTGGCCCACAGATCTAAAACTTCCGTGGATGCCATGTTGTGGGCTCCTGGGAGGGCAGGAGCAGCTCTATCCCTTCTGTGTCCCAGCATCTGAAGCAGGCAGGTGATCGTCACCTGTTGATTGCTGCATGCTCTGAATAGCAGCCAGGAGCGCAGTCTCTAGCTGCTCTTGTTGGTAGTCGATTGGTGGGAACATTTTGTATTTTATGTCTTGGGTGAAGAAGCAGGCATGTACGTACTCTACTGGTGACGAAAGTCAGGGCACCCCCCTCATCCCTGGGCCAGCATCCTGATGGCCAGGCCCCCACCCCTCCCCAGGGTTCCCGATGCCTCTTCACTTCTGCTGTGAGAGGGTGTGGGAAGGGGTTCTCTGGTTTACTCGTGACAGTAACAAGCATCCCTGTTGATCCATAGAAGATTGCCTTTTCTTAACCCACATAGGATGAGCTTTTCAACTTTACATTTCCAGTGGAGAAAGAAAACTATCTTCTTTCAGGCTGTTTTTAAAGAGTAAAGATTAAACAAGAAAAAAACTTGACAGTGAGGCCCTCTTTAGGAGACTGCTTAACAAGGACTCTGAAGTTTTGGGGATGGATTAGCCCTCTAAATTCCCCCACACCCGAGAAACGGCACTATTGGAGGTCCCAGAACCCTATAGACTTTGGTATGTGTTATCACAGATGTTTCTCCCTTTGGGTGTTTTCTTTGATAAAGATTAGGGCGGCTTCTGTGCCCTCAGTGCACCCCTACATCATTTTGAACATTTTGAACACTACCTCTATGGAGAAGAGGGTTCCCAAAGGGATGAGCTGATACCCATGATGCCTCGTGGGTCGGGCAATCCTGTGGGTCACTGTGGTGTTCACACTCAGGCCAAGGAATCAGCATTTTCTTGCAGGCCAAGTTTTTAGTTATTGGCATTTGACTTTTTGATTTTTTTGTTGCCGTTTTGCCACTGGAAAATATTCTTTAATTCACAACCCTGTAAGTGGGTTTTTATAGGTATGTACTCAACCCTACTATGTGTGAAATTGTATGTTTAAAAAAAACAACCACTGAGACTAAGAGAACTGGTAAAGACTCTTCTGTCCTGGTATTGGGAGCGGCTCAGCCAACTAGTTGAGTAAGAAAACGAGTATGATGTATACTATAGCGTGTCCAACATTTGGTGAAATATTTTATTGTTTGGTAAAAAGATCATTTGTCACGGACAGCTGTAAGGATGACAGTTCTTTGTAGATAAAACCTGTTCTTCTGTCTCAGTAACAATAATAACAACCACCATAAAAATAGTTATAACAACTGCTTCCCTTTGTAGGGTGTGTTTTACCTACATATTCTTTTTTTTTTTGAGTGTATGATTTTTTTTTTATACTGGCGTATAATTGCTTCACAGTGGAGTATAATTGCTTCACAATGTTGTATTAGTTTCTGCCAGTACAACAAAGTGAATCAGCCATATGCACACACGTATCCGCATATCCCCTCCTTCTTGAGCCTCCCTCCCACCCTCCCTATCCCACCCCTCTAGGTGGTCACAAAGCACCGAGCTGATCTCCCCGTGCTATGCAGCTGCTTCCCACCGGCCATCCATTTTACATTTGGTAGTGTATGTATGTCAGTGCTACTCTCTCACTGCGTCCCAGCCTCCCCTTCCTCCCTGTGTCCTCAAGTCCGTTCTCAACGTCTGCGTCTTTATTCCTACCCTGCCACTAGGTTCATCAGTACCATTTTTGCAGATTCCATATATATGTGTTAGCACACAGTATTTGTTTTTCTCCTTCTGACTTACTTCCCTCTGTATGACAGACTCCAGGTCCATCCACCTCACTACAAATAACTCAATTTCCTTTCTTTTTATGGCTGACTTACTTCCCTCTGTATGACAGACTCTACGTCCATCCACCTCACTACAAATAACTCAAATTTCGTTCCTTTTTATGGCTGAGTAATATTCCATTGTATATATGTGCCACATCTTTATCCATCCATCTGTCGATGGACATTTAGTTACCTACATATTCTCATTTGATACTTACAGAAATGATCAGGTCAGTCACTGTATTATCTCCATTTTACAGGTGGGGAAACTGAGGCCCTGAGAGGCTTTGTAGCTTTTCACTCTGCCTCTGAGGGGTGGAGCTTTTTTTTTTTAAATAAATTTATTTATTTATTTTTAATTTTTGGCTGCATTGGGTCTTTATTGCTGCGCGTGGGCTTTCTCTAGTTGCAGCGAGCGGGGGGCTGCTCTTCATTGCGGTGCGCGGGCTTCTCATTGCGGTGGCTTCTCTTGTTGCAGAGCACGGGCTCTAGGAGTGCAGGCTTCAGTAGTTGTGGCTCGTGGGCTCTAGAGCGCAGGCTCAGTAGCTGTGGCTAGTGGGCTCTAGAGCGCAGGCTCAGTAGTTGTGGTGCACAGGCTTAGTTGCTCTGCGGCGTGTGAGATCTTCCCGGACCAGGGCTGGGACTCGTGTCCCCTGCATTGGCAGGCGGATTCTTAACCACTGTGCCACCAGGGAAGTCTGAGGGGTGGAGCTTTGTCTGCCTGAGAACTGACCACTCTCCACCCATCTTACCCACTCCATCCCGAGGTTTCATCTAAATCTCACCTGTCCCATGAACAAACTTTTCCTGAAGGTATGGGCCCAGCGTTGTGGGTGGGGTTGAATAAATGTGAAACCTCCACCCCCCAAGGAGTGAAATGTAGGGAGTGTCCTGGTCATAACAGTAGCCTTAACATAAATTAGGAATGTGGGAGAGAGGGACTCATTTCAGTTGGAATTTGGGCAACGTCTTAAGCAGGGGGTTTGGTGCTGGGGCTGGAAGGTAACTGGCTTTCAGCAGGCAGATCCCCCGTCCCCCCAGCATAATTTGTGCCCAGACAAGGGTGAAAGGTGCACAGTGTGTTCAGTAGAGCATCTGCCAGACCAGGAAGGAAGGCGAGGCTTGACGGCTGTGTGTGTCTGTGAGCAAGTGAGTGTGTGTGTGTGTGTACGGGTGAGTTTGGGGGAAGTTAACCTGGCAGGGCGAGGAGGTGGCTTTGGGGTGCATCAAAAGCATGGCCGGGTGGAGCTTCACACTCCCTCAGCAACCACAGAGGGTCTTCGAGCAGGGGCGTGACCTCGTGCCCAATGGGATGGAGGGGGAAGCTGGTGAAGGTGAGGTTCCAGCTGAGAGGCTGGGACCTGGGCAGAGGTGTGTGCAGAGCGAGGAGGGGGTTGGAAGGCCACCCTCACTGCTCTGTCTACCTAGTGCTGTCTACCTGCCTCCCCGGCAGGACAAAGCTCCATTCCTGTGCTGCCTTGCCAGTGCCTTTGTGTGTTTGTTCCCTGACCAGACCGTGATGTGATGCTCTGCTCTGCGGTGACGGGGACTGCCTTTCCGCTCACAGTGGAATCTGGGAGCTTGGCTTGGTGCCTGGTGCCTAGAGGGCTCCTAGGCTCTGAGGAAGAGCAGTGGGCAGTGTGAGGCTGGTCGTGCACCTACAGAGGGGAGCAGGGAGGAGGCACAGAGAGCTGCTGACTCGATCTGTCCTGGGGATCCCTGGGTCCTCGTGTAATGTTGGGCCAGGGCTCAGAAGATGGCAGGGATGTTGGAACCCTGGGGTGGCCGATGTAGGAAAGGAATTTTGGGAAGGTTCGGGGCACACTTGGGGCAAGTTGGGAGCACCGTGAGAAACGGGTGCTTTCAAGGAGGGCCGTAGGTGCCCTGCTGTGTAGGGGGCACTTACTGCTAAGATGTCGCCCTTATGAGTCTCCCCAGGGCCTCTTCAGGGCCTGGTCCATCGAATGGAGGAAGGGAAGATAGAATGGAAATCATGGGGCGGGGGTGTTCTCTGCGACACCTGAAGGAGTGGTGTCCAGGGAGGGCTGCAGGGAGGCCAGGGCTACCTTGATCTTTTTATTTATTTATTTTTTAATTGAAAAAAATTTTTTTGTGTTGGTGGGGGCACTCCACGATCCCCGACCAGGGATCGAACCCATGCCCCATGCAGTGGAAGCGCAGAGTCTTAACCACTGGACCATCAGGGAAGTCCCCAGGGCCACGTTGATTTTAAGCTGCAGTGTTTGGCTGGAATCTGCTCCCTGCCCCACCCACACTGCCTGGGCAAGGTCCCTCTCCAGTGCCATCCACCTGCTCCTCTGCATGGCTGTACTCAACACTGTACCCCTCTCTCTGTGCCCGTCCCCTGGTCCCCACAGGACCCCACTCCCTTGGTGTTTTCTTGCCAACGGCACCTCCTTCTGTCTCCGTTGTGGGCCTGTCTTCCCCCATCGCATCCGTGTGGGTGCTCCTCAGCCTGTTGGTTGTCTCGTGTCCCCTCGGGCAGGCTCAGCAGCGTAGCCGCTGTCTCCCTGCCCTTGCAGGTGTGTGTCTGTGGGCTACAGAGTTGCCCTCCATCCTGTCTTTTCCTCATAGCACTTACAGCCCGCTGCGTGTGTTGTCATGTCTAATGACATTCTCCTCTAGACCAGGCGTTCCAAGAGGCTGGGGTGGGGGTGTGGTCCCCTTATTCACTGTTGCACCCCCATGGAGGCCAGTGCCTGGGACCAGGCAGGCACTCCATAGATACTGCTGGAATGGAAAAGAGATTTCCACCTCGACGTCCCATAGGGACATCCCAGAGAAACATGTTCAAGGGGGAGCAGCCCCCTCTTCTCTGTGTGTTTCTGCATCGTGGATGGCTGTATTCTTTGGGCCTCATTCTCCTGGAGGATGATGGCAGTCTCTCCCTAGCTTCCTCCCCTCCCTCCTGTCACCCGATCCGAGTGCATACTCAGTTCACCTTCTCACGAGCGCGTCTTCTCAGGTCGCCTTCAGGAGGACAGGATGACATTCTGACCTCTCAGCAAGGGGTGTGCAGACCTGTCATCTCATTGTGTCTGCCATTCCTGCCTGGTCCTGCATCCTGTGCAGGGCAGTGTGTTGGAGCAGGAAGGCTGCCTCCAGTGACTTTTGTTCCTTCCTCACTTCTGTTTCCGGTAGATGGGATTGAGAGTGCTGGACTCCCGGAGCATGGAAGCTTTCACACCTGATTCTGTGTTCTTCCAGATGGCGTCTCACCCTAAACTCCCCCTTCCTGGCTTGTTCACATTGATGCCTCATTGTATGTCTAAACTTTCAGGTGTGGTTCTCTTGCTCTTTGGTTCTCCTTGTAAGAGAACTCCCCCATGTCATGTCCCCACTGCAGGCCCTGAGTTCTGCGTGGGTCGGAGGGAGGCCCCGCATTCTGTGCCAAATGGCAGGCACACGTCTTCAGCTGGCCTTCGTCATGGCGGTCATTTGGGTCCCTGGGGAGAATTGTGTATCATCCTTCAGATCCCTCTTCTCCTTTTGCGTCTCCTTTTCCCTTTTCTGTCCTATTTACAAAAAGCAGTGTGTGCTAACGTGGATCACTGGAGAACTCAGAAAGCCGGGAGAGGCAGCCAGTTCACAGGTAGGAATCACTGTACACATGTGGTGTCCGTCCTGCCAGGTTTAGATCCAAGTGGATGTGATCACTGTGTGCTTACCAGCCAGGTCATAACTGCGTGCTGATTTGGGCCCTCCCTTTTCACTTGAGCAAACATCGTAAACGTTCTCCCTGTGCCATTTTTACCGTTCTGTGGTATTCTGTCCCAAGGAGACACAGCAGTTCATTATTGGCTTAACTAGTTCTTGACTATTTCCAGTCCTTTACTGTCATCTGCAGTCCCACCCTGAAGAAGGGCAAACTTATCTAACCCTCTTGCCCTTCTGCCTTCCTGCATATCTAATCATTACAGAATCCCAGGAGGAGACCCTAGAGTATCGGGAAGGCCTAAAGAAATTCTGGTTTTTATTATTTGACAAAAGCAAATTCTGGTTTTGTCAAATAATAAAAAGAAAGAAATTATTTGTTAAAGAAATTAACAAATAAAGAAATTCTGGTTTTTATTATTTGACAAAAGCACGATCCTGCCAGTGATAAAGCTACTTTTCATTTATCACACTTAAACCTGAAGCAGCTTGTACCATTAAAATCCTTGCCAGAGCAGAAACACATCAAATGTTGGTCTTTAATTATGTAAAATTTTAAGCACACTAAAAGTAGAGGGAAGAGTTTAATGAACTCCCATGTACTCACCACCCGTTCACAACAGATGCCAACGTTTTGCAAATGTCTTTACCGAAGTGTTTTTCATCTTAGAAATCATATTTCGATATGCACTTCTAGTAGCTGAGACTGTTTTCTTTTACATTACCACAGTGCTATACCACAACTTAATTAATAATAATCTGATACCCAGTCCATATTCAAATTTCCCTGATTATCTAAAAATATCACCTTGCATTTGGTTGTGAGATCTCCTGAGTCTCTTTTTTAAAAAAATTTTTTAAATTTTGAGGTAATTGTAGATTCACATGCAATTGTTAAAAAACAATGATGCAGAGAGATCCTGTGTATTCTTTATCTGGTTTTCTCCAGTGGTAATTTTTTTTTTTTTAATTTTATTTATTTATTTTTGGCTGTGTTGGGTCTTCGTTTCTGTGCGAGGGCTTTCTCTAGTTGCGGCGAGCGGGGGCCACTCTTCATCGCAGCGCGCGGGCCTCTCACTGTCGCGGCCTCTCTTGTTGCGGAACGCAAGCTCCAGACGCGCAGGCTCAGTAGTTGTGGCTCACGGGCCCAGTTGCTCCGCGGCATGTGGGACCTTCCCAGACCAGGGCTCGAACCCGTGTCCCCTGCATTAGCAGGCAGATTCTCAACCACTGCGCCACCAGGGAAGCCCTCCAGTAGTAATATTTTGCAAATCTCTAGGACACCATCCTAACCAAAACATTGACATTGCTACAGTCAGATACAGAACGGTTCCATCCCCACAGGGATCTCTCTAGTTGCCCTTTTACAGCCACACCCACTTCCCTCCCACCTCATTCCTTTCTGAATCCTTGGCAACCACTAATCTGTTCATTTCTATAATTTCAGCATTTTAATAATGTACAGTGGAATCATACAGTATGTAACCTTTGGAGATTGGCCTTTTTCACTCAGTATAATCCTCCGGAGATTCTCCCGGGTTGTTGTATATATCTGTAGTTGATTCCTTTTCATAGGCAAGTAGTATTCCATGGTGCTGTGGGACCACGGTTCATTGAAGCAGTTACCCATTGAAGGAGATCTGGTGTGCTTCAGTTTTGGGCGATTATGAATAAAGCTGCACTAAACATTTGAGTACAGGATGTTCTGTGAACTTAAGTCTTCATTTCTCTGGATGAATGCCCAGGACAGTTGCTGGGTCCTGTGATAGTTGCATGTTTAGTTTAGTTTTTTTTTAAATAGCTGCCAAGCTGTTTTCCAGAGTAGTTGTACCTTTTTACATTCCCACAAGCTCCGTATGAGTGATCCAGTTTCTCTGCATGCTTACCAGTGTCACCAATTCTTTTTTTTTTTTAATAAATTTATTTATTCTTATTTTTGGCTGCGTTGGGTCTTCGTTGCTGCGCACAGGCTTTCTCCAGTTGCCGCGAGCGGGAGCTACTCTTCATTGCGGTGCATGGGCTTCTCATTGCAGTGGCTTCTCTTGCTGTGGAGCACAGGCTCTAGGCATGCAGGCTTCAGTAGTTGTGCCATGTGGGCTCCGTAGTTGTGGCTCGCGGGCTCTAGAGCGCAGGCTCAGTCAGGCTCTAGGCATGCAGGCTTCAGTAGTTGTGGCATGTGGGCTCCGTAGTTGTGGCTCGCGGGCTCTAGAGCGCAGGCTCAGTAGTTGTGGCGCGCGGGCTTAGTTGCTCCGCGACATGTGGAATCTTCCTGGACCGGGGCTTGAACCCGTGTCTCCTGAATTGGCAAGCGGATTCTTAACCACTGTGCCACCAGGGAAGTCCCGGTGTCACTATTTCTTGTTTTAGCCATTCCATTAGGTGTGTGGTGGCCTCTCACTGTGGTTTTTCAAGACAATTTTTTTTAATTGAAGTATAGTTGATTATAATGTGTTAGTACAGCAAAATGATTCAGTTATATGTGTAACTGTTCAGGTTCTTTTCCATTATCGGTTATTACAGTATATTGAATATAGTTCTCTGTCACAGTGGTTTTTCATTTACATTTCCTAGCTAACGATATGCTGGCCATCTTTTCATGTGCTTATTTGCCATCTGTATATCCTCTTTGGTGAATTGTTCCTTCATGTCTTATGTTCATATTCTCATTGGATTGTTTCCTTTTTTGTTGTTGAGTTTTGAGAGTTCTTTATGTATTGCAGATACTAGTCCTTTGTTGGATATGTGATTGGCAAATACGGTTGACATTTGAACAACACAGGTTTGATCTGCACAGGTTCACTTATATGTGAATTTTTTCTTTTCATTTTTCTTTATTTTTAAAAGAATTTTTATTTTATTTTTTTCAGTAAATGTGTATTACAGTACTACTTGATCTGAGGTTGGTTGACTCCATAGATGTGGAACTGCAGGTACAGAGGAACTGTATATGGAGGGCTGACTATAAGTTACACTCAGATTTCTGACTGTGTGGAGGGCGGGCACCCCTAACCCCCACGTTGTTCAAGGGTCAGCTGTATTTCCTTCTAATCTGTAGCTTGTCTCTGCATCCTCTTATCAGGGTCTTTTGTAGATCAAACATTTAAAATTTTGATGAGGTCCAGTTTATCAATTTTTTTTTCTTATGAATCAGGCTTTTGGTGGCAAGTCTGAACTCTTTGCCCAGCCCCTGATCCTGAATATTTTCTCCTCTGTTTTTTCCTAAAAGTTTTATAGTTTTACATTTACGTCCATGATCCACTTGGAGTTAATTTTGTAAAAAGTGTGAGACTTAGATCTCCAGGCTTATTCTCTTCCTCTGGATGGCTAGTTGCTCCAGCACCATTTGTGGAAAAGGCCTCTTTCCTCCTGAGTGGCTTTTGCACCTTTGTCAGAAGTCAACTGGGCATATCTGTGTGGGTTTGTTCCTGGGCTCGCTGTTCTGTTCCATGGTTCTACGTGTCTTTCCCTCCATCAGTGCCACACTGTCGTAATTACTGTAGTTTTATAGCAAGCCTTGGAATTGAGTGGACTGATTCCTCCCACTTTATTCTTTTTCAACATTGTTTTAGCTCCTTTGCCTTTCTGTATAAATTTTAGAGTAATCTTATCTGTATCAACAAAGAATCACATTAAGCCTGCATATCAGGGGCATACACATTTATCACATGTTGTTGCATTGGCATCCAGAAGGCCATTCCACTCAGTTTATTTTCCCACTGGCAGGGCCCAAGATGTGTTTCCACCTTTGCCAATCCTGCATGGCACCTCTCTTTGACTTTGTCAACCTGATAGCAAACAACTAGCATTTCATTCTATTTTACAGTACCTAAATTGAACATCTCCCCTAACTTTTCTGCATCTCTTCTTTCACAATCACCTTTTTCTTATCCTTTGCTCATTTTTAAATTGGGATGTCTTTTTCTTCAGGATTTATGAAAGCTCTTTCTCATGTCTCAGTTCTCTCGGCAGTGTTCACCTTAGCTCTGGCTTAGAAACTTCTCATCTGGCAGTTGGAGTGAGCTGTCAATTTCAGGGAGGTTCAGGATGCCCCAGTGTTTGCTGATGCTCTTTGAGTGCCACTGAGTTATGTCCCGGTTTCCTCACCTGCAGAACGTGGTCCGGCCTGCCTGGAGGGCCGTGCGCACCGCCAAGGTAATGGTTGTGCAAATAGTGAGGGGAACTATCTCTAAGTGGAAGGCGAAATGCAAGGATTATCAAGTGAGCACTTCTCTAGCCTTGTTTTTGCGTCAGCATCTTGCTTTCCAAGGAGGAACTCAGACAGGGATGTCTTTTGGTGTTATGTGCCTAACTTCCTGCAAAACTTGGCAACAGCTTTGAAAAACACAGCCGTTATGGGGTCTCAGTTTTCCTGAGGAAATGGCAGGCTGCGCTGGTTTTCAAGTCAGTTCATATGCTTAAGTCAAGCCTTGCACTTTGACCATGCCTGTTGAATAAAATGTACTATGACATAATCACGTGTTTTGCCTTTTCTTAGGTGAGCATGCACGGGAGGTTGTGCAGTGGCCCTGTGTCTGGCTCTGTCATGCCTGGGCTGTTTTTGCAGGGTGCAGTGTAGGTTAGTGCCACATGACCTGGGTCTCCTCTGGCTCCGTCACTCCTTGGCTGTGTGACCCTGAGCAAGTTAAACTCAGTCTCCTCACCCATAAATTGGGACGAACAGTAGTACCTGCCCATAGCATTGTTTGGGACAATTAAATGAGGTACAGGATAGAAAATAGTGAGGCTTAGTAAATGTGATCCACTATTTATCAGAACAAGGAATTACGCTTTTCTAGAAGTTTTAAAATGAAAATTAATTTGCTTTACAAATGTCATTTTGAAACAAGCAGGGCCAGCGATCATTGCTTTGTTTTGCATAAGACCTCCTGCCCATGGATGAAAGCAGGAATCAGAGAACTGGATGGACTCAATCCTGAGAGGGTTAGGTGTGGCCAGAACCCCAGTCCTCAGGGTTTCCCCTCCAAAGTAGTACTGCTGTGTTCCTCATCTCAAGCTGGTTTTCTCCAGCATTGAAATTGTGCACGCTTGCATGAACTGTGGAGTTTAAAGGCTTCCCAGCAGAAGAATGTGAACTTGTTCCCTGCTGTGCTGCCCTCCCTGTCTCCCCATTTGTAGGTTGCCTCTGGGGTGGAGGTTAGAGTGAAGAGGCCACAGGAACTTTTCTTAGTGTTTTAGGAGACCAACTGAAAGATCAAATTGAAAGTTATATTGAACTTCAATGAATAATTCAGAGTCAAAGATGGCATCTTAGCACAGTGGGCTGGTGGAGGAGAACACCCTCCTGGGCCGGCTCCGTCCGTTCTTGAAGCCATCTCAGAGCTGTCTGCAGCCTCTTACACTGAAGGCCCTGTCCCCTGGCCTGTCCCCTTTCTACCTTTGCCCCTGGGCTCGCTTTGGGGTTAGGCAGAGGTGGGCAGCTCTGGTGCCCACTCTCAGCTCTCAGGGGGCTCTGTCCCAGCGGAGTGGCTGCCTGCACCAACGAGCTGTTTGTGTCCGAGGTCTCTGCCCGTCACTTGGGGACTCGAGGCCTTAGCAGCATTCGTCCTCAGCTCTGTTGCAACGGTGTATTGGGCAGCTTGCAAGTGTGACTCCGCTGTCGCTGGGAGGAAGTAGTGTGGTAAGAGGAAGTGCCATTAGATCTGGTGGTGTTCTCCCTTTACTCTCCCTTCTGCTTATGTAGTGCCTGAGGTATGTGTAATTAAATCAGAACCTCTCACTGCTGTCATTGTCCCACGTTACCCAAATTGATTCCTGTACTTAGAGAGGAATGGGTGAGGCATATTCTGTGGTTTTCCGTTAGTTGTAGGTCATTTGGGATCAATACCTGGCCATAGACTGTCTATGGGATGAGCCCTTAGCATCGATGGTCCGAGCTTTGGGCCTGGGGCTTCAGAGCCTTTTCTGGACTATTTGGGGGTCTTGTTCCTCCTGATTGTGGATCTAGTTCAGAAGCGTTTGGGAAATTTGAGACAGTTATTAACCATCTGTGCTCCAAATATCATAACTTTTTTTCATTGGAATCGTAGTAGCTTGGAAACCTCTCTCTTGCTTACCATGAGATCTTAAAAAAATCCCACTGGAAATGCATTTCAGACCTGTGCCTCTCTGATTGCTGGCAGGAAGGGGACCTTTGTCAAGGTGGGGGTCCCTAGGGTCTGTGCATTCCATTTCCATGAGCCGGGGCACAGGATGTGCGATCTAGACCCAGCACAGTTACCTTTACTGATAGATGACAAACAGCCTGCCTGACTTTGCTTCCTCTGTCAGCCTTACTCCTCCGGGGAGATGTGTTTTGAAAACATGCAGAGCTTTTTTTTTTTAATTAGTTAATTATTTTAAATTGAGGTTATAGTTGACATATAACATTATATTAGTTTCAGGTGTACGATGTAATGATTTGCTATTTATACACATTGTGAAATGATCACAATACTTAACATGCATCACCACATAGTTATAAAATCTCTTGTGATGACTTTTAAGATCTAATCTTAGCAACTTTCAGTATATAGTACAGTATTATTGACTATATTAATCATGCTATACATTATATCTCATGACTTACTTATTTTATAACTGGAAGTTTGCACCTTTTGACCACCTTTACCCATTTCGCCTACCCCCTGTTCCCATCTCTGGCAACCACCCATCTGTTCTCTGTATCTGTGAGTTTGGTTTCTTGTTTTTGTTTTTTAGATTCCACATATAAGTGAGATCATCCAGTATTTGTCTTTCCCTGTTTAACTTATTTCACTTAGCATAATGTCTTCAGGGTTCATTCACATTGTCACATGACAAGATTTCCTTCTTTTTAATGACTGGATAATATTCCTCTATGTGCGTGAGTGCGTGTGTGTGTGTGTGTGTGTGTGTGTGTGTGTACACACCACATTTTCTTTATCCGTTCATCCATCGATGAGTAAATATTTAGGTTGCTTTCATGCTTGGCTATTGTAAATAATGCTGCAGTGAACATGGAATTTGTTGTTTGTTTTTCTTAGTGTTTTCGTTTCCTTTGGATAAATACCCAAAAGTGAAATTGCTGGATCATATGGTAGTTCTGTTTTTAATTTTTTGAGGAACCTCCAGACTGTTTTTCATAGCAGCTGTACCCGTTTACATTTCCACCAACAGTGTGCAAGGGTTCCCTTTTCTCCATGCCCTCTCAACACTTTGTTATTTCTTATCTTTTTGATGCTAGCCATTCTAACAGGTGTGAGGTGAGATATTGTAGTTTTGATTTGCATTTCCCTGATGATTAGTGATGTTGAGCATCTTTTCACATACCTGTTGGCCATCTGTATGTCTTCTTTGGAAAAACGTCTATTCAGATCCTCTGCCTATTTTTTAATTGGGTTGTTTGGTTTTTTGCTATTGAGTTGTATGAGTTCATGTGGGGTTTTAAACCCTGGAGATCAAACAGGGTGTGATGGTGGACATTGCCCTCTAAGTCATAAGAAGCTAAGGGCGACAGCCTCCCCCAGGACGGTATACACAAGGGCCCAGGGCAGGAGGAACCCTCCCACCAGGGAGCTGCTGTAGCTGTATATTTAGCTCTTTTCTTTTGGCTGCGCCGTGTGGCTTGCAGGATCTTAGTACAGCAGTGAAAGCGCAGAGTCCTAACAACTGGACCACCAGGGAATTCCCCACTTAGCTCTCATTTCTTCTTATTGGTGTTGTCCCCTTTTCTTTCTCAAGCCATTGGCCTTTACCCTCCTTTTTTGCTTTTTCACATTGTTCTGCCTAGCTTTTTAGCTTTTTCTGCCTTTTCAGGATTTCCCTCTTCCTTTTCCCCTTTTTCTTTTTTTTTGACCTTCCTCTGCCGCCTTTCAGATCTTTTTGCTCTTTTCCTTCTGTTTTCCTTCTCTCTTGCTGGTGTTCTTGCTTGTACTTTCGCTTCTTTCTGTGTTTGCAGGTGTTGGCATCCTCTAGAGGAGCTGACCGTAATCTGGGCATTATTTTTAACCTGAAATGACTTTTTACAGCACAGCAGAATGCAAGTTTGTTGGGCTGGTTCAAATCAGTGATTCTAACTGAAGGGAACCTGCCTCCCCCCAGTTTTATTCATTATGAAAAGTTGCACAACAGCATTCAAAGACTTTGAAAATAAACACTGTCATCCCACCTCTCATCTGGTACTCATTTTTCCTGGCATTCTTCTCTTTATCTGTTTACACACCAGTTCTTCCATAAGATTAAGCATAATGGTGTCTTCTTCACTTTTCTTGCTCACTAAATCAACGGCAAGTTTGCCATGTCCTGCTTTTTTCCCTTCATGCAGTAAAAGACCAACATGTGTAAGCTTTTACAGCTAACATCTTAGTGGCTGCTGAATTCCTCCCCCTGCTGGCATACTCCTGCAGATCCCCTCCTCCCCACTGGCGGGCGGCTCACTGAGGTTGGGAAGAGAGACCGTGGACACGGTGGGATGTGTGAGGGTTTGGCTGCCAACCAGGCTGAATCCAGTCGTGGCCTCAATTTGCCGCTTGATCCTAGACCGGGTGGTTACCTTCTTTGAACAGCGACACCTTGGGGAATCTGGAATGTCTGGAACATGGAGTGTCTTCGGTGCCAAGCTGAGGATTTTGAACTTCCTGCCTGTCATTGTGGGAGCAGTCACTGGCCAGCTCTCTCCTGGCGGCCGGGGCTGGTCAGTGGTTTCTGTGCAGCCCTTGGATGGGCGGCTGGTGGAGGACGAGATGGGTGGGGATGAGACCTGGAGCGGGGAAACCAGTCTGAAGCTTCTGTGACTGGTGATTCATGATGATGTGCAGAAACTCCTGTTCTGGTTCCGGAGCCAGAGAACAATCTCAAAGGATAAGGGTGTCTTTCCCCTCTGAGCTCCTGGACACACCGAAATCCCATCGGTGAGTGAATGGAAAACGACTCTGGGCTGCTGCTCCTTCCTGAACGACTGTGTTGTTTGTGTTGGAATCAGGACTTATTTAAGAGCATTAACATTTCCTTTTTCTAAATCGAGTAAGTGTGTTATCTCTGAAAATAAACTACAGTCCACGTATAGAGGACGTTTAAAGTGCATAAATTTTGATTTTCGTTATTGTGTATTTTGGTGATAACAGAATTGAGGGACACTTTTTTTTTTAGAAGGTTTTGTGTCCACCTTTGACCAATATCTGTGGTTTTGTTTACAGATTCTCCCTGGAAATGCATTATATGAATCTTACTACAAGCAGGTAAGTTTTCACTAGTGTCTCTTTGGATTGAAATGAAAGTGAGTGACTCAGAAACCACAGCTGTGAATTGCAGCCCAGTAAGGCCTTTCGTCCCTTTCTGTTTCCAAATTATCAGCTAGCAGCCAGTGTCATGGGTAATGCTTTTACCTGCTGCTCTGTTGCTGAAGCCTTGTCTCAAGTGTTGCTCCCCAATTCCAGGTAGACCCAGCATACACAGGGCGAGTTGGGGCGAGTGAAGCTGCACTTTTTCTAAAGAAGTCTGGGCTCTCAGACATTATCCTTGGGAAGGTATGTGATGAATGATAGCGATTTCTGTGGCCGCCCTCAGGGCTCCCCCGGCAGGTGAAGGCCGGCCTGTGCAGACCCCTCTTCATGCGGTCTGTACTCCCCTTGGAAGTGGGCTGGCCATTGCGAGCCTCTCGGGGCCGTAATCGGTAGATCCAAGTGCTCTGATGGCTACTGCCACCCTTTGCTTGAATAGCAGACAATAGGCCTGAGTGCTCTTGGGATCTTGATAGCTATGGATTTATGTTGGCCTTGGAGCCAGGTGTACCTGGGTGTTCTCCGGGCTCTGCCACTGACCGCTGTGTGCCTCTGGGGGGAGGGAGGGGTGAAGGCTATTCACCTGTTCTGAGTCTGTGGCTGCTGTGGCGTATACATAAGGCCCACATGTAGCGATGGTGGCTCCTGTTTTGTGATTAAATGGTCAATGATCAGCGGTCGCACTCACGAGCATTTTTGTGTTTCCACAGATATGGGACTTGGCCGACCCAGAAGGTAAAGGGTTCTTGGACAAACAGGTATATACACATATACACAGAGCAAGTGGAGGGGCTGGGCCAGAGCCCCCAGGCCGGGTCACCTCTGCACTTCCTTCCTCGTTGTCTCCACTCTCAAGTATTACCAGTCATAAGTGCGGACATCAAACTGTTAAAATGGGAGGGTTTCATTTTGAAATAAAGGTCTTTTGAACTCTTGGAGCCATCTTTCATGGTTAGCGTATCTGTTAATATTTTGTGTGCTTACAAGCAGTTGAAATGTTTTCAAAACGTTTTATTTTGAAATAACTTCAGACTCTCATGGAAGTTGCAAAAAATAGTTCAGTGAGTTCCCGTGAATCATTTCCCAGCTCTCACCAAAGCACACTGCTCAGAAGCCTGACTCAGAGCTGACCAGTTTTATTGATACCTGCACTTTCTTGTGGTTTTTGTTTCTGTCGTATATAGTTCTCTGTAATTTCATCACTTGCATAGATTCAAGTAACCATCACAACAGTCAGGATCAGAACATTCTCAGACCCCAGAGTTTCCCTCATGCAGCCCATTGGTAGTCACACCCTGACCCCTGGCAACCACTGGTTCCTTCTCTGACATAATTTTGTCATTTTGAGAATGTTCTATAAATGGAATGTTATAGTACTTATGATTTTTAAATGGTCATATTTTAATTTAGTTCAGTCTTTCCCCAAACTGTATTCCAAGGGATGTTGTTCCTGGTGTCTCACTGTCCGTGATCCGACCCGTCGGGAAAGCACCGTTAGCTTTTCCTCCCTCGCTTGAGATTCACAGTGCACATCTGTGCGTTAAGGGCTCTGAGGATCTTTGTGTAAGAGAGCCCTGTTAACTTCGCTTAGTGCAGTTCTTCTAACCTTACTAATGTCCCCATTTCTCTACACTCTACACGGGCATTCTGTAGACATCAGCTTGAGAAAAGCTGCTCTAGTGCTCATTTCTTTGAAGAAGTTTTTAGAAACATAATTGTGTTTACAGTTTTGAAAAGAGTCCATGTTCTTAGGCCCGTTGATCAATTTTAAAAAACTAGGTGATGCCACACGAGTCCACTAAGACCGTGGCATGGCCAGTTCTGGGTTAGGAGGAGGGCGAGGAGGAGCCAAGGCCCCTGACGGCCTGGTTCTGGTCCTTTGTCCTTATGTGGGAAGTGAAGTACACGTCAGGCCATTGGGGAGTAGGGGGGGTGAGTGGGAGATGCTGTGTTCAGTGAGGCCAGGGGGATCCCAGTGAATCGTGGGTGTCAATTCCCAAACAATTGTGTCTATTTCAAACCATTTTTAAAAAGTCAACACATATTTGAACCATCCTTTAGACTCTTAAACTGCAGTCTGCTACTTTTACAATCTAGCATTTCCTAAATGTTGAGAGCTCATTGTTTTTGAAAATACATTTGTTTGAAATTTTACGGTGTTCAGAAAGCAATGGGCTAAGTCCATTTTAGCATATTCGTTTAAACAGTGCTCCCAGGGTGAGACCAGTTCTGCTCAACACTGTAAGTGACTTGCTCACATGTGGTTTTCCTTGTTAAAGTAAACCGAAATCCCTCTTTCCCCAAAGTCCACTGCTGCAGACAGCTCTGCCACTGCCGCTGCCAGCTGGGTGGGGTTTACGCCTCCCCCTTTTTTGGATTTGCAGGGTTTCTATGTTGCACTGAGACTAGTGGCCTGTGCACAGAGCGGCCACGAAGTTACCTTGAGCAATCTGAATTTGAACATGCCGCCGCCTAAGTTTGTAAGTGTCAAAATCCTTCAAGTTCACGTTCTTCTAATATCATCTATTTATCTATCTCTCCATGTTTTCTCTCTCTTTTTAATTTTTTTGTAATTGCAGAGAAATTTACATAATCTAAAATTAACTGTTTAAAAATGAACAATTGGGTGACATTTAGTGCATTCACAATATTGTGTAACCATCACCTCTATCTGGTCCAGAATATTTTCGTCACCCCAAAAGAAGACTCTACACCCATTAAATAATCATTCCCTATTTCCCCCTCCCCCAACCCTTGGCAGCCACTAATCTGCTTTCTGTCTCTATGCATTTGCCTGTTCTGGACATTTTATAGAGTCATACATCTGGCTTCTTTCACTCAGCGTAATGTTTTCAAGGTTCATCCACATTGTAGCACGTGTCAGTACTTCATTCCTTTTCGTTGCTGAATAAGATTGCATTGTGCCGTCTACCCCATTTTGTTTATCCATTCGTCTGTTGGTGGACATAATAATTCATGTCCAAGGAATTGTTTGCACACCTGTTTTCAGTTCTTTTGGGTCTATACCTAGGAGTAGAATTGCTGAGTTACATGGTAATACTGTGTTTAACTTTTTGAGGGTTTTCTCCTTTTTGAAAGCACTTTGAAATGTGTATTCTTATAGTAAACACATCCTCCAGTAGTAGAATTCTGTGCCAGCTACAGTGCAATGTACCTCTTTCTCCTCAGCACGACACCAGCAGCCCTTTGATGGTCACGCCGCCTTCTGCAGAGGCCCATTGGGCTGTGAGGGTAAGTGACCGGGGAAGGCGCCCCTTGGCTGTCTTTCCCATGCAGTCGTTTAGCCATTTATGACATTCAGAACATTTCATAGGACAATTGTATCATCCACTCTGTTTCAGAGTGAGTATGCCATAGAAGTTGGACAAAGTACTTTTCCAAATTAGAGTCTTTTCAAAGGCAGTCTATCCCCTTTTCCTCTAATTGGGTGTTGCCTACTAAGGCAGTTAGCTAAGTTTCAGATGTTGGATTCTGAAATGTTTACAGTTGAAATCTCGTATTTCTAGGTCATGTTCTGTGGTCTTGCTGCTTGGGTTGGTTAATCAGGATAGAAGGAGAAATTGTGAGAACTCAAGCATGAAGACTTCCAGGATGTCTTCGTAGCTTTCTTCCTTATTTCCAGCCAGTTTATGCGTTATAATTCTTTCCTTTCTGTTATGCTCCTATTGCTTTTTGAAAAGCTTCTCTCAACACTTAATGTGTTCTTTTTAAGACAGGATGTTGTGGCTGTAGAGCTGTGTTACAGCTTCTAGAAAGGAAAATGAGTGGTGTCTCCTAATAAGTGCGGAATTTACTCCAGAAGGCAACTTGTGTATGGCTTGGAGACAGTCTCCCAGTAATAAGCCTCCTCCCCACTCACTGTGAGCGGGTTGTCACATTTCCTCACTTTTATCTGGCTTAAATACTGACATTAATAGCAGTCCTGCTATGAAATAGACACCCCTCACCCACCCCCCAGCCCCAAGTGCTTTTTTGTCCCTTTTTATGGGGTTGGTGTGTTCCCTCTTTGAAAGGGTTTAGATGGGAGAGGTCCGTGCAGGGACAGGGCAGGAAGAGGCCTCAGGTGACTGAGGGGTCAGGAAGTTGCCTTTGTGAGCAATCAAGCATGTTGCTGCAGTGCCGAAGGATTTCTTTCAGTGCCGAAGGGTTTCTTTCTCTGTAGTCCAATTGCACGGCGCCTACTTTGAAAAGCAGCTGCTTTGTTGTGAAAAATGGTGCCAAAGGGATCTTATTATTCCTTGAACCGTTTCGGCCCCTTTCTGGCAGGGGCTGTGTTGAGGCCTCAAGAGAAGAGCTGGCGGCTGAGGAGCCTGTGAGGCCTTGAAGAGGGGAGTTGGGGCAGGAATGGCACCATGGTGGGGCAGAGAGCTTTGCAGTCCATTCAGAGAAACGGTGACAAGTATTAGTGTTCTTTTCTGTGGTGGAAGTTCCTGGGCTTCCTGAAGCCTGAGCCAGCGAGTCTGACAGATTCAGGGAGAATTCCACACTCCAGGCAGACGCAGGGAGTTGGGATTCTCGGTGCTTATGGTGACTCGAGTACACAGTGTCTGCTTGTGCTCTGATTTCAGTTTTTTCTTTTAATTGTGGTAAAATACACATAAAGTTCACTATCTTTTTTAAAAAATTTTATTTATTTATTTTTATTTTTGGCTGTGTTGGGTCTTCGTTGCTGCGCGTGGGCTTTCTCTAGGTGAGGCAAGCAGGGGCTACTCTTCATTGTCGTGGCTTCACTTGTTGCAGAGCATGGGCTCTAGAGTGCAGCCTCAGTTGTGGCGCACGGGCTTAGTTGCTCTGCAACATGTGGGATCTTCCCGGCCAGGGATCAAACCTGTGTCTCCTGCATTGGCAGGCGGATTCTTAACCACTGTGCCACCAGGGAAGCCCTGTATGTCTTCCTTGGAAACATGTCTGTTCAGGTCCTCTGCCCATTTTTTAATCAGGTGGTTTTTTGATAGAATTGAATGAGTTCTTTTTATATTTTTAGATATTAACCCCTTATCAGATAAATCATTTGTAAATCTCTTCTCCCATTTGGTAGGCTGCCTTTTCATTTTGTTGGTGGTTTTCTTTGCCGTGCAGAAGCTTTTAAGTTTAATTAGGTCCCATTTCTTTATTTTTGTTTCCTTTGCTTTAGGAGACAGATCCCAAAAAAATATTGCTATGATTTATGTCAAAGAGTGTTCTGCCTATGTTTTCTTCTAGGAGTTTTCTGGTTTCTGGTCTCACATTTAGGTCTTTAATCCATTTTGAGCTTATTTTTGTATGTAGTGTAAGAAAATGTTCTAATTTCATTCTTTCACATGTAGCTGTCCAGTTTTCCCAGCACCACTTATTGAAGACATTGTCGTTTCTCCATTGTCTATTTTTGTCTCCTTTGTCTTAGATTAACTGACCATAAGTGCATAGGTTTATTTCTGAGTTCTCTGTTCTGTTCCATTGATCTTTGTGTCTGTTTTTTGTGCCAGTACTATACTATTTTGATTACTGTAGTTTTGTAACATCAGTTAGGGAGCTTGATACCTCCAGCTCTGTTCTTTCTCAAGATTTTTTTTTCTATTTGGAGTCCTTTGTATTTAATACAAATTTAAAAATTATTTGTTCTCATTCTTTGAAAAATGTCATCGGTATTTTGATAGGAATTGCATTGAATCTGTAGATTGCCTTGGGTAGTATGGTCATTTTAACAATATTAATTCTTCCAATCCATGAGCACGGTATATCTTTCCATCAGTTTGTGTTGTCTTCAGTTTCTTTCATCAGTGTCTTGCAGTTTTCTGAGTATAGATCTTTTACCTCCTTAGTTAGATTTATTCTTAGGTATTTTATAGTTTTTGATGCAGCTGTAAATGGGATTGTTTCTTTAATTTCTCTTTCTGATAGTTCGTTTTTAGTGTACAGAAATGTGACAGAATTCTGTATATTTTGCATCCTGCAACAAATTCATTGATGAGCTCTAGTATTTTTTTGGTGGTGTCTTGAGGATTTTCTATGTATAGTATCATGTCATCTGCAAACAGGGACAGTTTTACTTATTCCTTTCCAATTTGGATTCCTTTTATTTCTTGTCTGATTGCTGCGTCTAGGACTTCCAATACTGTATTGAAGAAAAGTAGCAAGAGCGGGCATCCTTGTCTTGTTCCTGATCTTAGAGGAAATGCTTTCAGCCTTTCACCATTGAGTATAATGTTTGCTGTGGGCTTATCATATATGGCCATTATTATGTTGAATTATGTTCCCTCTCTACCCACTTTGTGGAGAGTTTTTATCTCAAATGGATGTGAATTTTGTCAGAAGCTTTTACTGCATCTATTGAGATGATCATATGATTTTTATTCTTCAATTTGTTAATGTTGTGCTATTGATATTGAACCATCCTTGCATCCCTGGAATAAATTCCACTTGATCATGGTGTATGATCCTTTTAATGTATTGTTGAATTTGGTTTGCTAATATTTTGTTGAGGATTTTTACATCTATATTCATCAGTGATATTGGCCTGTAATTTTCTTTGTCTGGTTTTGGTATCAGGGTGATGCTGACCTTGTAGAATGAGTTTGGAGGCTTTCTTGCCTCTTAAATTTTTTGCAGTAGTTTGAGAAGGGTAGGTGTTAACTCTTCTTTAAATGTTTCGTTGAATTTGTCTGGTTCCTGGACTTTGTTGGGAGTTTTTAAAATTACTAATTCAGTTTCATTACTGGTAATCGGTCTGTTCACATTTTCTTTCTTCCTAATTCAGTCTTGGGAGAGTATACATTTCTAGCAATTTATCCATGTCTTCTAAGTTTTCCAATTTGTTGGCATATAATTGTTCATAGTAATCCCCTATTATCCTTTGTATTTCTGTGGTGTCAATTATAATTTCTTCTGTTTTATTTCTGATTTTATTTATTTAAGCCCCCCCCTTTTTTTTCCTTGATGAGTCTGGCTAAAGGCTTATCAATTTTGTTTATCTTTTCAAAGAACCAGCTCTTACTTTCATTGATCTTTTATATTGTCTTTTTGGCCTCTTTTTCATTTATTACTGCTTTGATCTTTATTATTTCCTTCCTTCTACTTGTTTCTTTAGGTAGGCTTGTAGCACTATAAACTCCCTCTTAGAACTGCTTTTGCTGTATACCATAGATTTTTTTTAATATTTAAATTTTATTGAAATATAGTTGATTTACAGTTGTATACCACAGAATTTGGATCATTTTGTTTCCATTTTCATTTGTCTCCAGGTATTTTTTGATTTCCTCTTTGATTTCTTCAGTGACCCATTGGTTGTTTAGTAACATTGTTTAGAATGCATGTGTTTGTGTTTTTTGCAGTTTTTTTCCTGTAGTTGATTTCTAGTCTCATACTGTTGTGGTCAGGAAGACTGATATGATTCCAGTCTTAAATTTATTGAGACTTGCTTTGTGCTGTAGCGTGTGATCTGTCCTGGAGAATGTCCGATGTGCACTTGAATGTGTATTTTGCTGTTTTGGGATGGAATGTTCTATATATATATCTATTAATTTCATTTGATCTAATGTATCACTTAAGGCCATTCTTTCCTTATTGATTTTCTGTTTAGATGATCTATTGATGTAAGTGGGGTGTTAAAATTCCCAATTATTATTGTATTACTGTCAATTATGTTAATATTTGCTTTAGGTATTTTGGTGCTTCTATGTTGGGTGCATATCTGTGTTTACAATTATTATATCTTCTTGTTGGATTGACCCCTTTATCATTATGTAATGCCCTTCTTTGTCTTTTGTCACAGTCTTTGTTTTACAGTTATTTTGTCTGATGTAAATATTGCTACCCCAGCTTTCTTTTCATTTCCACTTGTGTGGAATATCTTTTTCCAACCCCTCACCTTCAGTCTGTGTGTGTCTTTAGATCTGAAGTCTCTTAAAGGCAGCATATAGATGGGTCTTGTTTTTTGTTTGTTTGTTTGTTTTGTTTTTGCGGTACGCGGGCCTCTCACTGCTGTGGCCTCTCCCGTTGCGGGGCACAGGCTCCGGATGCGCAGGCTCAGCGGCCATGGCTCATGGGCCCAGCCGCTCCGCGGCCTGTGGGA
>NC_041215.1:14421162-14424854 GCF_002837175.3 Physeter macrocephalus | reverse complement strand
CATGTGGGATCTTCCCGGCCAGGGATCAAACCTGTGTCTCCTGCATTGGCAGGCGGATTCTTAACCACTGTGCCACCAGGGAAGCCCTGTATGTCTTCCTTGGAAACATGTCTGTTCAGATCCTCTGCCCATTTTTTAATCAGGTGGTTTTTTGGTAGAATTGAATGAGTTCTTTTTATATTTTTAGATATTAACCCCTTATCAGATAAATCATTTGTAAATCTCTTCTCCCATTTGGTAGGCTGCCTTTTCATTTTGTTGGTGGTTTTCTTTGCCGTGCAGAAGCTTTTAAGTTTAATTAGGTCCCATTTCTTTATTTTTGTTTCCTTTGCTTTAGGAGACAGATCCCAAAAAAATATTGCTATGATTTATGTCAAAGAGTGTTCTGCCTATGTTTTCTTCTAGGAGTTTTCTGGTTTCTGGTCTCACATTTAGGTCTTTAATCCATTTTGAGCTTATTTTTGTATGTAGTGTAAAAAAATGTTCTAATTTCATTCTTTCACATGTAGCTGTCCAGTTTTCCCAGCACCACTTATTGAAGACATTGTCGTTTCTCCATTGTCTATTTTTGTCTCCTTTGTCTTAGATTAACTGACCATAAGTGCATAGGTTTATTTCTGAGTTCTCTGTTCTGTTCCATTGATCTTTGTGTCTGTTTTTTGTGCCAGTACTATACTATTTTGATTACTGTAGTTTTGTAACATCAGTTAGGGAGCTTGATACCTCCAGCTCTGTTCTTTCTCAAGATTTTTTTTTCTATTTGGAGTCCTTTGTATTTAATACAAATTTAAAAATTATTTGTTCTCATTCTTTGAAAAATGTCATCGGTATTTTGATAGGAATTGCATTGAATCTGTAGATTGCCTTGGGTAGTATGGTCATTTTAACAATATTAATTCTTCCAATCCATGAGCACGGTATATCTTTCCATCAGTTTGTGTTGTCTTCAGTTTCTTTCATCAGTGTCTTGCAGTTTTCTGAGTATAGATCTTTTACCTCCTTAGTTAGATTTATTCTTAGGTATTTTATAGTTTTTGATGCAGCTGTAAATGGGATTGTTTCTTTAATTTCTCTTTCTGATAGTTCGTTTTTAGTGTACAGAAATGTGACAGAATTCTGTATATTTTGCATCCTGCAACAAATTCATTGATGAGCTCTAGTATTTTTTTGGTGGTGTCTTGAGGATTTTCTATGTATAGTATCATGTCATCTGCAAACAGGGACAGTTTTACTTATTCCTTTCCAATTTGGATTCCTTTTATTTCTTGTCTGATTGCTGCGTCTAGGACTTCCAATACTGTATTGAAGAAAAGTAGCAAGAGCGGGCATCCTTGTCTTGTTCCTGATCTTAGAGGAAACGCTTTCAGCCTTTCACCATTGAGTATAATGTTTGCTGTGGGCTTATCATATATGGCCATTATTATGTTGAATTATGTTCCCTCTCTACCCACTTTGTGGAGAGTTTTTATCTCAAATGGATGTGAATTTTGTCAGAAGCTTTTACTGCATCTATTGAGATGATCATATGATTTTTATTCTTCAATTTGTTAATGTTGTGCTATTGATATTGAACCATCCTTGCATCCCTGGAATAAATTCCACTTGATCATGGTGTATGATCCTTTTAATGTATTGTTGAATTTGGTTTGCTAATATTTTGTTGAGGATTTTTACATCTATATTCATCAGTGATATTGGCCTGTAATTTTCTTTGTCTGGTTTTGGTATCAGGGTGATGCTGACCTTGTAGAATGAGTTTGGAGGCTTTCTTGCCTCTTAAATTTTTTGCAGTAGTTTGAGAAGGGTCGGTGTTAACTCTTCTTTAAATGTTTCGTTGAATTTGTCTGGTTCCTGGACTTTGTTGGGAGTTTTTAAAATTACTAATTCAGTTTCATTACTGGTAATCGGTCTGTTCACATTTTCTTTCTTCCTAATTCAGTCTTGGGAGAGTATACATTTCTAGCAATTTATCCATGTCTTCTAAGTTTTCCAATTTGTTGGCATATAATTGTTCATAGTAATCCCCTATTATCCTTTGTATTTCTGTGGTGTCAATTATAATTTCTTCTGTTTTATTTCTGATTTTATTTATTTAAGCCCCCCCCTTTTTTTTCCTTGATGAGTCTGGCTAAAGGCTTATCAATTTTGTTTATCTTTTCAAAGAACCAGCTCTTACTTTCATTGATCTTTTATATTGTCTTTTTGGCCTCTTTTTCATTTATTACTGCTTTGATCTTTATTATTTCCTTCCTTCTACTTGTTTCTTTAGGTAGGCTTGTAGCACTATAAACTCCCTCTTAGAACTGCTTTTGCTGTATACCATAGATTTTTTTTAATATTTAAATTTTATTGAAATATAGTTGATTTACAGTTGTATACCACAGAATTTGGATCATTTTGTTTCCATTTTCATTTGTCTCCAGGTATTTTTTGATTTCCTCTTTGATTTCTTCAGTGACCCATTGGTTGTTTAGTAACATTGTTTAGAATGCATGTGTTTGTGTTTTTTGCAGTTTTTTTCCTGTAGTTGATTTCTAGTCTCATACTCTTGTGGTCAGGAAGACTGATATGATTCCAGTCTTAAATTTATTGAGACTTGCTTTGTGCTGTAGCGTGTGATCTGTCCTGGAGAATGTCCGATGTGCACTTGAATGTGTATTTTGCTGTTTTGGGATGGAATGTTCTATATATATATCTATTAATTTCATTTGATCTAATGTATCACTTAAGGCCATTCTTTCCTTATTGATTTTCTGTTTAGATGATCTATTGATGTAAGTGGGGTGTTAAAATTCCCAATTATTATTGTATTACTGTCAATTATGTTAATATTTGCTTTAGGTATTTTGGTGCTTCTATGTTGGGTGCATATCTGTGTTTACAATTATTATATCTTCTTGTTGGATTGACCCCTTTATCATTATGTAATGCCCTTCTTTGTCTTTTGTCACAGTCTTTGTTTTACAGTTATTTTGTCTGATGTAAATATTGCTACCCCAGCTTTCTTTTCATTTCCACTTGTGTGGAATATCTTTTTCCAACCCCTCACCTTCAGTCTGTGTGTGTCTTTAGATCTGAAGTCTCTTAAAGGCAGCATATAGATGGGTCTTGTTTTTTGTTTGTTTGTTTGTTTTGTTTTTGCGGTACGCGGGCCTCTCACTGCTGTGGCCTCTCCCGTTGCGGGGCACAGGCTCCGGATGCGCAGGCTCAGCGGCCATGGCTCATGGGCCCAGCCGCTCCGCGGCCTGTGGGATCTTCCCGGTCCGGGGCACGAACCTGTGTCCCCTGCATCGGCAGCCGGACTCTCAACCACTGCGCCACCAGGGAAGCCCTGGGTCTTGTTTTTTATCCATTCAGCCACTCCATGTTTTTTGATTAGAGCATTTAGTCCATTTACATGTAAAGTAGTCATTGATAGGTATGTACTTATTGCCATTTTGTTCATTGTTTTCAGTTCATTTTGGTAGTTTTATTGTTGTTGTTCCTTTTTTTTTTTTTTTAACATCTTTATTGGAGTATAACTGTTTTACAATAGTGTGTTAGTTTCTCCTTTACAACAAAGTGAATCAGTTATACATATACATATGTTCTCATATCTCTTCCCTCTTGCGTCTCCCTCACTCCCACCCCTCTCAGTGGTCACAAAGCACAGAGGTGATCTCCCTGTGCTATGCGGCAGCTTCCCACTAGCT
>NC_041215.1:14387337-14420641 GCF_002837175.3 Physeter macrocephalus | reverse complement strand
GGGCCCAGCCGCTCCGCGGCACGCGGGATCCTTCCGGACCGGGGGCGCGAACCCGGTTCCCCTGCATCGGCAGGCGGACGCGCAACCACTGCGCCACCAGGGAAGCCCTCTTTTTTTTAAATGCATGCTTTTCTAATTCTTGGTGGTGTTATTCCCATTTTTTAAAAAATTAAATTTATTTATTTTTGGCTGCATTGGGTCTTCCTTGCTGCACGTGGGCTTTCTCTAGTTGCGGTGAGCGGGGGCTACTCTTCGTTGTGGTGCGCGGGCTTCTCATTGTGGTGGCTTCTGTTGTTGTGGAGCATGGGCTTTAGGCAGGTGGGTTTCAGTAGTTGTGGCACGCGGGCTCAGTAGTTGTGGCACACGGGCTTAGTCGTGCGGTGAGCGGGGGCTACTCTTCGTTGTGGTGCGCGGGCTTCTCATTGTGGTGGCTTCTGTTGTTGTGGAGCATGGGCTTTAGGCAGGTGGGTTTCAGTAGTTGTGGCACACGGGCTCAGTAGTTGTGGCACACGGGCTTAGTCGCTCCGTGGCGTGTGGGATCTTTCCCGGACCAGGGCTCAAACCCACGTCCCCTGCATTGGCAGGCGGACTCTCAACCACTGCGCCACCAGGGAAGCCCTATGTTGTTGCTTTTAAGATTCTCTCTTTATCTTTAATTTTTGCCATTTTACTTATGATGTCTTGGTGTGGACCTCTTTGGATTCATCTTATTTGGAACTTTCTGTGCTTCCTGTACCTGGACATCTGTTTTCTTCCCCAGGTTACGGAAATTTTCAGCTATTTCTTGAAATAAGCTCACTGTCCCTTTCTCTCTCTCTCCTTCTGGGACCCTTATGATGTGAATGTTAGTATGCTTGAAGTTGTCCTAGAGGTCCATCTTAACCATTTTTAAGTGTATAGTTCAGTAGTGTTAGACACATTCACGTTGTTGTGTAACCATCACCATTGTCCATCTCTAGAACGTTTTCATCTTGCAGAATAAAACTCTGTCTCCATTCCCCCTCCCCCAACCCTTGGCACCCACCATGCTGCTTTCCGTCTATCAATCTGAGTACTTTAGGGACCTCATGTAAGTGGAGTCATAGAGCATTTATCTTTTTGTAACTGACTTATTTCATTCTGTGTAATGTTTTTAAGGTTCATCCATATTGTAGCATGCATCAGTGTTTTATTCCTTTTAATGGCTGAATAATGTTCCATTGTATGGATGGACCATTTTGTTTATCCATTGTTCCATTGATGGACACTGGTCGAGAGTATTTTCCTAGGGCTTCCAGTGGTTCCAGCTTGTGGTCAGAGTGGTGAGAGGTTTGCCATATCCTCACTTCCCCTTGCCACAGGCTTTATTTCCATAGGAGGGCAGACTGGAGGCCCCTGCCCAGACCCTCCTCACTGACAGCTCCCTTTACATGCTGCCCGCATTTTGTATTTCAGAATGGTAGAGGCTGCTATTCTGCATTGCAAACCCTGCCCAGCCCTTCACTCTGTTCCTGAGGAGCTTTATTATTTATTTATTTTTTATTGTCAGACACAGAGGACTTCTTATGCTTAAAGTTGATTTTGATAATTAGTTGCTTACATCTTTGGTTTATTTTTATATTTGGTTCTTTAGTTGTTTAAGTTCTATGGATTGATATCCAGATTTAGTTCTTCATTCTTTCATCTTTCTCATCCTAGTGGGCTAGGAGGTAGGTAGGAATGACCTTGGTCTCCCAGGCATCCCCTGTGGCAGAGAGTGAAGCCCAGCTCCTCTCTCCCCTGTTGACCTTGGCCACCAGATCCATAGTCACCAGAGGGCTGTATCCTTCTGGGTAGAGTTCACTCTGGAAGTGCAGTAGGACAGTCCTGTACTCTTAGGTGAGCCCAGTGCTGTGTCCTTGCCCATTTTCTTTTTTTTTTTTTTTTTTGTGGTATGCGGGCCTCCCTCTGTTGTGGCCTCTCCCGTTGCGGAGCACAGGCTCCGGACGCGCAGGCCCAGCGGCCATGGCTCACGGGCCCAGCCGCTCCGCGGCATGCGGGATCCTCCCAGACCAGGGCGCGAACCCGGTTCCCCTGCATCGGCAGGCGGACGCGCAACCACTGTGCCACCAGGGAAGCCCCCTTGCCCATTTTCAATCAGCTTCAGGCCAGGGCTCATTTTGGACTCACACTTTTTCACTCACTCAGGCTGTTTCTTTCCAACTAGGTAGAAGAAAAGGCAAAATTTGATGGAATTTTTGAAAGCCTCTTACCCATCAGTGGTTTGCTTTCTGGAGACAAAGTCAAGCCAGTCCTCATGAACTCAAAGCTCCCTCTTGATGTCCTGGGCAGGGTAAGTGGTTCTCTCACACTGGGCACTGCTGCTGAATCCAGTCAGCCCCATGCTCACCCCCGACGGACACTTTGAGGCTTTGCTGCACGGCCATGCAATATCAGGTTTCATAAGAGCCGACATAGGTGAAGCAATTGCTGCAGTTGGGCTGGCTTGGGGCCTCAAGGGTGCAGCTCACAGAGGCTCCCCAGCACACGTGGGGAGCAGCCTGAGAAGTGTACTCACTACCCAGGGCTAGGGGCAGGCGGAGCTGGGACTCAAACCCAGACTGTGATTTCCCCCTCTGCATTGTGCTTCTAGGGGAGGAGTATGGGCATATATGTCTGTATTTCTTTATTTCTTTTCTATTCTTAATTTTTTTTTCCTTCCTATGAACCTAAGGTAAAGGTACTTTCAATTCTGTTACAAGTTTAGATAAAATTTTATACATTCCTCCCCTTTTTATTAAAAAAATAAAAGCCTCAGTTTTGTTCCTATTAAATACAAGTTTTTTAGATACAGGTTTCTAAACCAGACTGTTTTCCTGCTAATGAGGTTTGCGTTATGGCCCCTCATGTTTGCTCTGTGCACAAAGCCCAGTTCTGCATGGCTATCTCTGTGCTGAGTTTCCCGCTCTGGGTCGAGAGGGGATGGATGTTGTCATCTCTCTGGATGGAATTGCTGATGTGGCAGCTGCAGACGTAGAGCAGGAGGGTGGAGCATGGTCCCTGCTGCCCCAGGCCACACCTGTGGGTCTGGCTCATGACATTTGATAGAACCATGGGGAAATTGTGCAAAACCATGTGCAAATTCCTACCCACTTGGATTCACCTAATAATTTTCCTGTTTGAATATCACTTTTGCAGCTACTGGCCCATTTGATAGGACCCAGATAGGACTTTGTTTTGAAATGAGGTCACTAAGAAAGGGGATCTCACAGTTCCATTTGTCTTCTTTTTGGCTGTGGTGTGGTGTAGACGGAGGCCTATGATGGGGACCCACGCTGATCACCAGTGGTCTTTATGAGGCAGGATGGGGTGATCCGCTCCTGCACAGCGTGACAGTTCTTCAAAATACCTGACAGTTGGGTGTAATAATGTTGTAGAGCCAAATCCTGAACACGACAAAAGAGATCAACAGAGGTGGAGTGTGCTTTATTAGAGAGGGAGCTATGTCTAGGAAGGGTGGGTTCTGCAGATCTTCTACCTTGGCTCCGGGTCTTGTCCACAGGGGTCGTCACTTCTCATCTACTCCTCTCTCCTCTCCCTCCCTCCAAGCATCAACCCACATGTGCACCCGTCCATGCCTGCATGCATCCGTATGCATGCATCCATGTCCATGCACCCATCCACGCGTGCATGCATCCACATTCACGCACCCATCCATGCATGCGTGCATCCACGCCCATGCATGCATCCGTGTCCATGCACCCATCCATCTGTGCATGTATGCATCAGTGCACTCAGGCATCCATCCTTGCATCTGTGCACACACTCATTCACCTGTGCATCCCTGCACCCATGCATTATGCATCCATTTAGTCATTCAGAAGCATTTTTCGGAGTCTGCTCTGGGCCAGCTTTGTACTGAGCACTGGGAAGATGGGGATGAAATTAAATACAGTCCAGGAGATCAAATAAATAAGTAATAGTTAAGACCTTAGTATTTATTGAGGACTTAGTATGTGCTAGATCCTATTCTAGCTCTTTGCAGGAATGAAGTCACCAAGTACTTGCAACTACTTTGTTATGGATGGTGTCACTTCCGTTTTCCATGTGAGGAAATGGGGGTCCTTCAGAGTGGCTGGTTAGTCGCTCAGGGTTGCATGGAGAAGGGAATGAGGTCCTGGTGGTCCCCAGAGCCTGCGCTCTTCCCTGGTGCTCCCCACCCCCCCCAACCATTCCCTCCCTGATAATCACGGTTCTGCTTACTGGGGACAGTGGTAGAGGGGGAGGTTCCTGACCCGCCAGAGCAGAGGGGTACAGGGCAGGCAGGGAAGGCTGCCTAGAGTAGGTGCCACTGGGTTATAGCCTTTAGAGGGAAGGAACAGGTGGCAGATGACGGGTTGAGAAGGCCGGGCACAAGACAGCATGAGCAGAGGCAGCCTGGCACGCTGAGTACGGCTGATATTCTCACCAGGCAGTTCTACCCCCGGGGGGTGTTGAGCAGTATCTGGAGACATTTTTGGTTGGGTGTTACTGATATCAGGTAGGTTGAGGCCATGGTTGCTTCTCAGTATCCTATAATGCACAGGATGTCCCACCACAGAGATGATCTGGCCCCGAATATCAGTGGTGCTGCGGCAGGGGAGGACTGTGGAGTCAGGAAGGCCTGTATATGCCGTATTTTTGGGAACATTACTCTTCTGAGCTTCTGCTTCTTAAATTGAGACCAAAGATATAAAACACTCAGCCCAGTGCCAGACACCTTTAAAAGGGCATCCATATGTTTGAGGGGACTGCGAACAATTTGAAGTCCCTAGAGATCAAGGTGGAGTCCCAGGAGACTGGGCTGGGGTTGAGGGACCAGCTAAGGGCACAGTGGTCTCCATGTGCACAGGGACTGGATGCCGTCAGCAGGGTGAGGTGGGGTGAGAGTGCATTCTAGAGCAGGTCCTGTGGTTACCCTGGGTACAGGACTAGAGGCAGGGAGGCCAGCTGGAAGCTCTGGCCTCTGTGAAGTGTTGGAGAGGCCCAAGCCAAGGACACAGCAGCAGGGGGAGAAGAGGAGGGTCCACATGTGAGAAACATCCCTGGGCTGAAGATCCTAGTGATTGATTGGGGGGCGGGTACCAGCATATGTAGCATCACGGATGGACCCTGGGCTTCTGCCTGGCTCTGGGCACTGGTGCCATGTGCAGCACTGTCCAAGTCAGACAGGCCGCTGGTCCTGGAGGGCTGACTTGGGTCAGGAAGCTAGTGCCTTGGTTGTACTTTAGAAAACCCAGCACACAGCCTTTGATCCATGCCTGCCTTGTCTTTCAGGATGCTAGGTCGGCCTGGCATATTTTGTGGCATCTTTCTCACCATCCACTGATAGGGGAGAGGAGACAAGATCCCACAGACCTACTCAAATGCATTCCCGTGGCCCTGCCGTGAATGGGGGCAGGGGCTAGGTGTGTGTGTGTGTGTGTGTGTGTGTGTGTGTGTGTGTGCGCGCGCGCGCGCGCCGTGGCCCTGCCGTGAATGGGGGCAGGGGCTGGGGTGTGTGTGTGTGTGTGTGTGTGTGTGTGTGTGTGTGTGTGTGTGTGTGTGTGTGTGTGTGTGTGTGTGTGTGTGCGCGCGCGCGCCGTGTGGCCCTGCCGTGAATGGGGGCTGGGGTGTGTGTGTGTGTGTGTGTGTGTGTGTCAGTGGGGGCGGGAAGGCGGGCTTGTGTTCAGAGCAACACCTGCACCAAAACCAAAGAATCTAAAAATCAGGGTGGACATGATTATAATCATGATCATTTGTTAGAGAAAATGAATGTTAATATGGTGGGAAGGATCTTGGAATTGACAGTACTTCATTGGATGATGGTCTTTCAGAGAACCTACAGACTGGTTCTTAAATGCATTTTGATTGCCTTGTCTTAACCCTGGTGTGCAGTCAAAATCTGAGTTCTGGTAGGCACGCGTGCTGCCACACAGGCCCTTCCTCCCAGCAGTAACCCTTGGTACCGCCCCCCGCTAAGCCTTGCTGCTCTGTTCCCTTACAGGTCTGGGACCTCAGTGACATCGACAAGGATGGGCACCTGGACAGAGATGAGTTTGCTGTGGTAGGCCCCTGCTGTGACTCTCTTTTCCCACTGCTGAGGAAGCAGATGTGCCGCTCATGTGGGGGTTTCTTGTTTAATTTTTTAAATGTTTATTTTGACATAATTTGGGTGTAATTTGACAGAATTCTTTTGAATCTTCACTCAGATTCCCCAGTGTTGCTGTTTTACTACACTGTTTTATCCTTCTCCCTCTCTCCCTCTGTTTCTCTCCCCTTCCCTCTCTCCTTCTCATTTGCGTATGAATGTATACATGGATATGTATGCACAATTAATTTTCCCTTGGAACCATTTTGAAGTAAGTTTCAGACATGGGCCTTTTCATCCTAAAATACTTCGGTGTCTATATCCCCAAACCAGAGAATTCTCTTACATAACTGCTGTCCAATTCAAAATCAGGAAATTGACATTGTCTAATTTATTACAGTATCTATTATGATAGGTTATATCATATGTTATATATTACTATATCTATTATTGTATTAATCTATTATCTAAGGATATTATTCACATTTTGCCAGTTGTTCCCAAAATGTCCTTTATAGTGAAAGAAACTACAGCCTCGTGTTCTTATAATCTAGATCAGCTCCTGCATCTGTCTTTGTGTCTCGTGGCCATGTGGGCATTTTTAAGGCCAGTGGTTTGTAGTGTCTCCCTCGGTGCAGGGTTGTCTGCTGTTTCCTGATGATGATCCAGGCCATGCACTTTTGTGTGGCAGGTCCCCACCAAGGTGATGCTTGTTCTCCCCAGGGCACATGACATCGATAGGACATGTGATGTCTTATTACATGTCTTACTACCTTGATGTCAACCTTGACCCGACCTTGATCAAGGTCGGGGTGGAGGCTTCAGGATTCTCTCTTTTCCTTTGTGCTCAATCTTTCATGAGAGACACGTGGAGACTGGATACCCTCTTACCCCTACAACTCTCACCCGCTAGTTCTTGCATCCTCCCAGGAGTCTCACCTGAATCAGTCAGGTTTCTGGTAGTTGTCAGATAATGATTTTCTATTTCTGTCATTCCTTGCACATTTTCTAGCTGGCCTTCTACTGTAAGGAACTTGTTCATATCAGAGTGGACTTATGGATGTGTCCTCTGTTCCATGGTTTATAGTCCTTTACTGGCATGATTTATTTTGCCCAGTGGGAGTTCCTCCCAGCTGACTCCTTTGTCATTTGTTCACATCATATCATTCTTGAGTACTTGCTTCCTTTTGGCATGATAGGATTTTCCTGGCTCTTCCTGTACATCCCCTCTCTCAGCTCCATCATCAGCCATTTTTCCAGGGACCTCCAGTTCCTTATAGTAGAGAATGGTATTAGAAACCAGGATCTGGGCACCGGGGTGCTCAGTGCCCCTGGGATGCCACTGCTTCCAGGCCTTCTCAGCAGACAGAGCTGGGAAGTAGGTGTATGTGTAGACATGCCCACCAGGTGCCCTAGCAGCCTGCCATCTACTTCCACGTCTGCTTCTGTTCATGCCAGAGCCCTGACACTCCCACCCTCTTCTCCTTTTAGCAGCAGTGCTAGATCTATGTGAGGATTGGGGCTTTTGTGTCCTATGGGCTGCTTTCCCATTCAGCTGCCCTCCTTCCACACCCCTGTAGCTCCCCATTCACCTCTCCCAGCTGCCTGCTGCGCTGACTTTGCCTGGCTCTCGCCTCCCCACCCTGGGCCCATGTCATTCTGTCCCTCTTTTTCTTTCTCCCTTCCCCTATCCTTACTCACATCTTTGATCTTTCTCTCCCGTTCATGAGATTTATTCACTCATCTCATTCCGTTAAATCTCAAAGTAGAATAAAGTAGCCCCTTGTAGTTAAGGACAATGCTCTAATAAATAGTAATTAAGTTCAAGCAAAAAAAAAAGCTGGGTATTCCTAAGTAATAGAAAATGATGAACTATATCAATATCCCTAAGATACATCTTCTGTTTTAGGAATTTTAAATGTCTTTAAAATGTGATTTTACAACATACAAATGAATGAAAGCTTATTATTATCTTACTATACTATGGTGTAAAGCCTTTGAGATTTTAAGCTTCTAGGTTAAATTTAAACCATTTGTCAAGGAAATTATAAATTTCTCTTACAATTCCACTCATAATCCCATAACACCCCGTAGTACTCAGTTGTGTTTTTTTCCCCCACACATCGACTCTGTTTTGCCTTTTTTACTTTGAGCATTTTCCATGTTTCTCCATCATCCTGTTCTTTTCACTAGCTGTCCATTATTATTTTTTTTAGTGTGGTAAAATACGCATAACAAAATTTACTGCATAACAAAATTTACCATCATAACCATTTTTATTTAGTTTTAAAAATATGTATTTATTTATTTGGCTGTGCCGGGTCTTAGTTGTGGCACGTGGGATCTTCACTGCCGCGTGTGGGATCTTCACTGCCGCGTGTGGGATCTTCGTTGAGTCCTGTGAGATCCTTTTAGTTGCAGCATGTGGGATCTAATTCCCTGACCAGGGATTGAACCCCGGCCCACTGCATTGGGAGCATGGAGTCTTAACCACTGGACCACCGGGGAAGTCCCATCATAACCATTTTTAAGTGTACGGTTCAGTGGTATTAATACATTCACATGGTTGTGCAACCATCACCACCATCCATCCCCAGAACTCTTTTTACCTTGCAAAACTAAACCTCCGTCCCCATGAAACATTAACTCCCCATCCGCCCCCACCAAGCCCCTCATTATTTGTTTTTATATTTCTTATGACGGCACTTGACTTCAGGTGTTAGTTAGTATCATTGAACTGCCTTTGGGGTGGTCCCCAGGAACGGGGTGATTGGCCTGGAGTGAACCCAGGAACACGCCTCTCTCCTCACAGCCTCATGAGCCCTGAATTTCTACTTTTGTTTTTATCATTTCTCATCATTTCAGCCAAGATTTATGTTCTTTTATAAGTGGGTCTTAGAGTTGTGTCATTTTGTGTTTCTTTTCATCACTAGCTGAGTTTGACATTTAGTACAGTTTTTAAGTGACTGTAAATTTTTACCTGTGTTAAAGATCTGTTGGTAGCAACTTAAAGACTAGTTTGAAGTGGGGGGGGGATGCGGTAGTAATTTTGGTTTTGTTTTGTTACTTCTTTTTTTTTTTTTTTTTTTTTTTTTTTTTTTTTTTTTTTTTTTTTTTGTGCTAGGCGGGCCTCTCACTGTTGTGGCCTGGCTCACGGGCCCAGCCGCCCCGCGGCATGTGGGATCTTCCCGGACCGGGGCACGAACCCGCGTCCCCTGCATCAGCAGGCGGACTCTCAACCACTGCGCCACCAGGGAAGCCCTGTTTTGTTACTTTTTAAAACAGACTTTTCAATCCTTGTTTTAGACAAAGTTTATTTTCCCCTGCCTATCTTGAGCAGGAGAGCCACCTGTCCATCCTTAGCACACACACCCTTTTGGGTAGTTTTCTGTCTCCTGAATATCTTGAAGTACATGGAGCTCTCATGGTGTGTCTTTTTTCCCCTTCCAGTTTTCTTGAGATGTAATTGACAGACAGCACTATATAGGTTTAAGGTGTACTATCACGGTGAGTCTGTAGACTTCCACTTTCCAGTACTTTGAAAGTCGTCAGACCTGGAGACAGTGACCTTGCTGTGTGGCGAAGGGACATGTGTGGAGTCTGGCATGATTGTATTCCTTTTGTACTCATTTCAGTCTCGCACGATTAAACAGATGTCTTAGAAAATTATGCATTGGCGGTGTAGCTCATCAGAAAGGTTTATTTTTCCTGTGTTCCATTTGGAAGCAACCTCAAAAAGAGCAGCCTTCATCACATCACCGCAGCCCCTGAAAGAGCTGCCCTCTGCCCACCCTGGCCCTGGGCCTTGCTACCTGAATGCCGTTCTCTTTTGTGTTCACAGGCCATGCACTTGGTGTACCGAGCCCTTGAGAAGGAGCCTGTGCCCTCTTCCCTGCCCCCATCCCTCATCCCACCGTCCAAGAGGAAGAAGACGGTGTTCCCGGGAGCTGTGCCCGTCCTGCCTGCCAGCCCCCCACCGAAAGACAGCCTCCGCTCCACGCCTTCCCACGGCAGCGTCAGCAGCCTGAACAGCACTGGAAGCCTGTCTCCCAAGCACAGTATCAAGCAAACACAGGTATGGTGCCCTCTGCATGCGTGGGCACGTCTCCGAGCAGCTGTTTGCACTGCTGTGTAGAGTCCCAGCAAGATGTTTCTCAGCAGCAAGTAGTTCGTGACCCAAGAAGGGTAAAGTCTGTGATTAAATTAAATCTTTACAATAGGTGTCTTAGTCCTCTCTGGCTGCTGTAACAATGCTGTAGACTGGGTGGCTTCTAAACAACTGATATTTATTTCTCACAGTTCTGGAAGCTGGAAGTCCAAGATTGAGGTGCCGACAGATTTGGTGTTTGGTGGGGCAATTCCTGGTTCACAGGTGTCCGTCCTCTTGCTGGGTTCTCACATGGTGGAAGGGCCATGGAAGCTTTCTGGGGTCCCTTTTTTTTTTTTTTTTTTTTTTGCAGTACGCGGACCTCTCACTGTTGTGGCCTCTCCTGTTGCGGGGCATAGGCTCCGAACGCACAGGCTCAGCGGCCATGGCTCATGGGCCTAGCCGCTCCGCGGCATGTGGGATCTTCCAGGACCGGGGCACGAACCCGTGTCCCCTGCATCGGCAGGCGGACTCTCAACCACTGCGCCACCAGGGAAGCCCTGGGGTCCCTTTTATAAGGGCACTAATCCCATTTGTGAGGGCTCTGTCCTCACGACCTAATCACCTCCCAAAGGCCCCACTTCCTAATACCATCACAATGGGGCTTAGGACTTCCAGCGTATGAATTGAGGGGAGGGGGGGGACACAAACATTCAGACCATAGCAACAGGGATTCAGAATTAAGTTTCTCATTCACTTACACATAAATACCGCCTTTCCCCAAGCACACCCAGCACTACTCACCCCTCTGCCCCTCCTGCCTCAGGCAGACCTTCTGCTGGGAGGGCGCGTCCCCAGATTGCATACTGAGGAACCTGGCGTTGTGAGGCCTCTGCTCACGGGGCACCTCATCTGGGGAGCCTGGTGTGACCACACCCCGGACCAGCCACCCTCTACCTGCTCTCTTCTAGACTTCCCACAGCTGGCCTGTTATGCAGTTAATTATGTATCATCTGTCCAGTTCCCCCCCAACCCCCCACCATTAGCTTCATGAGAGCTGAGTTCGTTCTTGGTTATAATCTCAGCATCTAGAAGAATCTCTGGTACTCTGATGCTCATTAAAAATATGTTGAGTAATCAGGTAATTAAGGGAGGTATCCATCTCGTGTTAGGAAGACAGGAGGGGGCTCCAGCTCTCCATGTGGCAGTATCTTATATGTCAAAAAAGACGTTTCTTGTTCTGGAAAAGGCAGCATCATAATGGGCTCTTTATAAAAGGGCACCTTGGAGATTGTCTAAAACGTGCAAGGATGTGAGTTACATCTGGAATCATGCATTGCATTCTGCCTCATTGTGGTTTCAAAGGCAAAGCAATGACCTGTGACAAGAAGTCCAGCCAGCACCCCTTGTAAGTTTGGAATATGATAAAAATGAAAACGAGAAAGGCATAATGAGACAGTGATTTCTCTTGATAGTGACATAAAGTTAAATATTCGACTTGCAAGGCTCATTTTCAAGGAACTTATCATATCCTAGAGTAAAAAAAAGATCAGAGAGCGTCGATGAGGCTTGGTCATAGGGGCTAACACAACTCCCCTCACCGCTCCGGCCAGTTGGAGAGGCGTGGCCTCCGGTTGGTGAGTTGTATGCGGCTCTCTGTGAAGGAACCCAGCCCCAGATGGCCCAGCCTGGGCACCTTTACCAGCTCACCAGCCGTGCCCGGCACTTCCTGGGGGTGCTGGAGTGACTGTGCGATGGGCCCCTGCCCTCTGTGGGGAGACAGACAATAAGCAAATTGGTAAACTAAGGAATGTCCACCAGTTGTGAGAAAGCAGAGCAGGGCCTGGCCTGGAAGTGTCGGGGTGAGGAGGGGGGCGTGCTCCCGCAGGTGGGGCCAGCTGGCAGGCTACCACTGCTGCGGTGACATCTGAGCTAACACCTGAATGATAAGAAGCCATCTGAGGACTAGTGCATGGCAAGGCTCCGAAGTGGAAACACTCCATGTGTCCTTGAAACAGGAAAAAGGCTGAGGCAGGGTGAGCCAGGGGATGGTGAGATGGAGTCGGAGAAGCGGGGCTGAGGCCAGCTACTTAGACCTACACGAGCTGCTGTTTTTTCAAGACCCAACACCTTGAGTCTGCAGAATTCTTGCCGAAAGCTCTTAAGTACCATAGGTTAGGCTAGATGGGGTATGTTTTACTGACAAGTAAGCATGCAGGGCTGAAGTTGTTGTTGGGTGCAGGCCAGCCAGCCTCATAATACCACCCCCTGGTGATCTGGCAGCTCTCCCCAGATCCCAGGAGTATGCTGCTGACCCCCCTGACTAGACCAGTTGTACTAGTGGCCGCTATTGGGGGTCACAAGTGGGAATGTCTGTGTCCCCTTGGAAGAGGGGCAGCTGGTGGAATCTCAGACATGAGAACGGGCATTTCTGTGGACCCACAAGTTCCATGCTTTCCCCTCCCCCACTTTCCTCATCCCCAGGGCAGCAACACCCTACCTGGGGCCCCCAGAGGGCCGCCCAGTCCAGCTCTCATGGCCATATGTGAGGGGAATCCCCTTCCAGCCACCAGGGTCTGTTCCCATTGACTGGAGGCCTGCAGCTGCTAAGCTGACCTTAAACCCAGCACTTTCCAGGAGACCCAGCTCCAAGGGGAAGGTTGTTCAGTGTTGGATTTTTAGCCAAGTAGGCATCGGATTCTTGCTGCTGACATACCCTGAGACCCCCAGAAATGAGGCAGCAAGTTCATTGTGTTTGCGCAACGAATGTCTGGACCCTCATCATCCCAAAGGCGTGATCTGTTGGGGCCCGTGGGACCCAGAAACCAATCCCACCTCAGCTCAGCTTGTCTGACCATCGCTCCTTCTTCTGTGGGCATCTCAGTGTCAGCATATGAGCTTGTTCCAGGCTTTTGACTTAAAGACAGCAAGCCTCTTCATTAAAGCTCCTTTATGTGCATCTTTACGTCTCCTCTGAACTGTTCAATGACAGACCTGAGGTGGCTTAGAAAATTCTTGTAATGCAGCGGGTAAAACGCTATCTCAGTTCTCGCTGCCTGAGCCTTTGCAATTTGAATCTGGTCTGTAAATTCTGATGAATTTTTTTTTTTGATAAATCCTTCCTGTCCTAAATCATTCTACTCCCTACCCCAAACCCTGGGTAATGTGTTGTCCCTTTCTTGCCAGAATTGCTTTCTGGGTTCCTGGTGCTCACATCAGGATCCCACTGATTTAGATTATAAGAGAGACCTGGTCAGAAGAGCAGATGAAAGGAAACATCTCTACAAAAAGGGGCAGAGACGCTGTGAAACATGCTGTGATGGGAGCCCCAAAGGTCAGAGGTGACACACCCAGAATAAGCAATTGAAGAGGCCTGCCACCAAGTGCCTGAGGGGCCTGGATGCGTCCGAGTTGGAGGTGCTCTGGCCCTGGCGGACCCTGGCATTTGCTTTTCTTAAGTAGAACTGGAGTAGGTGGTGTAAGAGGTCACAGGTGCATGAGGTGGCCGAGCCCCAGTGCACTGAAATCACAGCAGCTCTCTGGGCTCTCAGCTTCGTCTGCCACAGCAGGGTCCTCGTGAATATGGGGTGCTCGCAGGTGGTGGGCGTGCTCCTCAGAGGCCCGGGCTCCCCCACCAGCACTACAGGGCCCTGAGTGCCCGCCTGTCATGCAGGTGCAGTTTTCACATCAGCCTCACTCACTGCCTGTCAGTGCCTTGTATGTACTGACACCTCACGGGGTCTGCTGTGTCGCAGGGAGTGGGGTCAGGGTCAAAGAAGGATGGAGCACAGAATCCTGGAACTGTGGGCGTTGAGAATGCTCCTGCCGCTGCACAGAAGGTCTGCAGGTGGAGGACAGAAGGCCAGGAAGGCTGGCATCGATTCTGGGCCGGTTCTCGGGAGACAGTCCTTCCAAAATGAGTCGTCAGGAGGGTCCTCTCTGGTACACTTGAAGCCCCCTCCTGGAAGGGGATCACTCTCCGTCGTGGAAGGCTTTCCTTCGTGTCCCAGGCAGCGGGGATGGAAGGGCTGTTGGTAGAAGGGCCTGCTGGGTCTTTACATCCCTCTCAGTACAAAGATTTCAGGGCACTGTGATGGGGTGGAAAGAGGCTCAGACTGGCCACTGGGTGAGACTGACCGACTCAGCATTAACCTCTCTGAGCCTCAGTTTCCCCTCTTACAGAACAGGGATCCTGTCTGCCCTCTTGGCTCGTGGAGGGTTTTCTGCTAAAATGAGCATGAAAACACTTTAATAGTGTGTATTCGCAGGTGATAAAAAGCTTGAGGATTAACTTCTGAAAAACCCTTTCAGCCAACAGTAAACTGGGTGGTGCCAGTGGCGGACAAGATGCGATTTGACGAGATATTCCTGAAGACCGACCTGGACCTGGACGGCTATGTGAGCGGCCAGGAGGTGAAGGAGATCTTCATGCACTCGGGCCTCACTCAGAACCTTCTAGCACACATATGGTAAGAGCAGATAGATGGACGTCTCTTCCTAAGTACAGGGGGTCTCTCTGTGTGAAAGTAACGGCTGTGGGTGGCTCACAGGCTGAGTGAGGCTTGTGCTGTGTGAAGGGCCAGAGCGGGTGAGCAGGACAGGAGGGAGCGGTAGTCAGGGCTGAGTGTAAATACCTGTACCCTGTATTCTGTGCACGTCAGTTCACCCTCCTCCAGCAGGAAGGTCTCCTGGTTTGTCCCTCCAGAGAGCTCTGGGGCAAGTTCTTGCCAGTGGTTATGCAGCCTTCAGCCCAGCCAGTGAGGGTGCAGGTGCTTGGCCCCACCCTGCTCTGGTGGGAGGGTGCAGTAAGGGCCCCAGAGGCTCCGGCAGGGGCCACCCTGGGCATCAGGGCTGTGGCCATCTCTCCTAGAGGCCCTGCCCCGTGAAGGTCAGTGACACGGCTGGTGGGAGAGGGTGAGACTGGTCTGCACCTCAGGGCTGGTCGAGGAGCCGTCTTCACCCCCTCTTTCCTCCAGGGCCGGCGGAGCGATCTTCATGGCACTGGGATGGCTCCTTTTGTAACTAGCCAGTGGTGAAAGTCGCTTCCTAGCTTTCTCAGGGGAGAAAGCGTTCCCACTTTAGAGGGCTTCATTTGGGAGTTGTAAGAAGAGAATTTCCATGTAATTCTGGAGGGGTGAACCCCTCCAAATAGAGCTGTGAAATTCACTGACTTGGGGAAATAACCATCCTTAACAGTAATTCAGAGATAGCCACGTTACAAGGTGAGGCCCCGCTGGAGAAAATGGGCTGTCCCTTCTCAAGAAGCACACGACACCTAGTCAGTCAGCAAAAGACTGTGGGAAGCCTGGCCCCTTGTGACGAGTCAGGGGCAGGCTGTATCACGCCCTTCAGATCCAGTGCCCCCTTTATCACCCTGAAATGCATGTGCACAGAATTCAAATTATACCCCAATCATAACATAGAGTAATTTATAACATGTATCTCAACCTGTAAGTGACATGACGATACCTAAATGACACAACGAAATCACAAATACGCTTGGGTTAAAACGAAAACACGCAGAAGGCGTTGCATACAGGGAAAAAAAGGCAAGGACAGAAAGAGTGAGCTCTAGAATAACCACTGGGACAGTGAAAGGACAGTCTGGGTTTGTTTGCAGGTGGCCGGGTGTGGGAGCATATCCAAAGTGGAGATAACAAGCAAAGAAGGACTGAAGGGACAAAACGAGGATGTGGGCCTGTCCTCCGCAGTGCCCAGCACTGTGCCACTCCGCGTGGTGTCAGAATAAGCACAGTAATGCTGCCCTGGGTGGACACGGACAGAGTACCCCTGCACGTGGGCCTAGGGGCCCCCGCTCCTTCAGAGACCAGGGAGCAGGGACGGGCCAGAGAGATGGGACCGCAGCCTGAGAGCTCCCGTGGGCTGGGTGTGCAGCAGGACTGGCCCTCGCCAGCAGAATCAGGAGAAATAGTTGCAGTTCGAAATGATCACACCCCGCCCTTGAACTGTGACAAGAACAAAGACATTTTAAAACCAGCCTTGAATAGAGACATTTAGAGGGATCTCCACCAGCCCTGTTCGCTCACAGTTTGGGCCTGAGTCTGTTACACGTTCCTGGCTCTTCTTCGCTCTGCATCAGGACATGGTTTCACTACTCTCTCAGTAACTACGTGCAGTGGGAACGAGACCGTGTTGAGTGGACAGAGTGAAGGGATGACATTTTTCATAGGTGTGGAGGCCTTGTCCTTGCTGCATGAGGCTTCCCTTACCGTATGGCCAGCTCTCGGTGACCACGGGTGTGGCAGAGCTTCCACACTGCCTTGCCCATGTGCCAGGATACCAGAAGGCCATGAGGGCGGGGTCACCTTAGCAGCGAGGGACTGTCCCCTGTGTAGCCATGCCTGGCTTTCCAGGCCCCGTCCCCTCATGATGACAACCCCAAATTCTGCTTGTCATCCCCATTGAAGACCAGCGGCGCAGGCCGTTCAGATAACCCAAGGCTGCAGGAACCAGCTGGGGGTCTGAGTGTGTGCACTCGGCTCCAGCTTCCATTTACACAGGAATGTGAATCGCATCCACTGCCTGCACACCATCAGAAGCCAGCTGCGTGTCTCCTGGCTGCTAACAGGGCTTCACAAGGTTCCGGCTTCTCGGCCTGTGGGTGGGGCTTGGCGGTTCTGCAATTGGGAGAAGAGCCCCCTCCTGCCCCGACGCTCTGGTGGGGGTGCTGGGACTGCTCCCCAGGAGGGGGATGTTCAGTAGAAAAGGAGCTGCAGTTGTGGCCTGTTGTTTTTATCGTTTTTGTTGTCCATTTTTTAGAAGTGTGGGTTCCGTGTACTTGGAACCGATTCTGGTGTTTGTGATGTGTAATTAGCATCCCCACATTTCTCCCAGGGCCCTGGCCGACACGAGGCAAACGGGGAAGTTAAGCAAAGACCAATTCGCGTTAGCTATGTATTTCATTCAGCAGAAGGTCAGTAAAGGCATCGACCCTCCTCAAGTCCTCTCGCCGGACATGGTCCCACCTTCAGAGAGAGGCACTCCCATCCCGGTGAGTAGCCGCTGGCCCATCCCTAACGTGTTTGCGTTGCTTCCATCAGCCCGCCACCAGGTGGCGCAGGCAGCCTGCCCAGCCTTCACTAGGGCCACTCGGGGTGTGTCTGGGCTGCCCAGATGGTTCCCAGGTTGGGGGCTGGAGACAGATGATTTTATCCCTTATTCTAAGACCTACTAGCGCATGCTGTGCGGTGAGGTCAGCTAGCCAATTTATAATTCTTTGTCTGAATTTGGTTGCAGGACAGTTCAAGTTCTCTTGGATCGGGTGAGTTTACTGGTGTGAAGGAACTTGATGATATCAGTCAAGAGATCGCCCAGTTACAAAGGTATGTTAAAGCGTCTCCTTCCCTTCAGATTCCAACCAAATCTACATCCCAGGTTGTTATGGGAAGTAGCACAGGCTTGTGAACCATGTGGCGAGTTGACCATCATGAGTTTGTTCAGCAGAAATGAAGGGACACAGATTCTCCTGAGTGTCTGAATTGACTTCGAGTACTGACAATCCTCAGTGGGAGCCGGTGTGGGCTGTGGGGTCTCAGACACATTGTTGCTAGGCGGCCCTGCCCCCCCCCGCCCCCCCGCACCTCACAAAGACCTAGACCTTGTAATTTCTGAACACATAAAGTGACTGAGTCTCAGATAGTGACACTGCTGCTTAGGAGCAACAGGTCAACTTTGAGTCTCAGGCCTTGTGTCCAGGTTTCTGTCTTCACTCCCAGCGCCCACTGCTTTGGTTTCCCCACCTGTAAACAAGGCTTTGGATGGGGTGTCTATACTCTCAGAGTGTGGCATAAAAGAATACATCTACTTCCTGTATGCCCCTGTGATCTTCTGCAAAACACCATCCTCTTACCAGTTAATTCTGGGGTAGGGCTGGGGGGTGGGGTGCAACGAGCAGAAGGGCCAAAGGCACCCAGCCCTCCACGGGAGAGGGACTGTTTCTTGACCGAAAATGAAAACATTACTTTGCCAGAGCGAGCTGGATCCCACTCACAGCTGGATGCCCCTTGGGTGTTGTAGTTTGTGTCCTTAGTGGAGCAGAGCCCTGAGAAGCAAAGGCAGGTCAGATGTCATGTGAGACTGGTTAGGTGGGTGGCTGGCTGGCCACAAAGCCTCAGCCTTGGCCGCCTGCTGAAGCCAGACCCTCTGCTTCATGCTCAGCCCAGAGGATGGCTCCCATTCTGTCACCGGCTCCCTGGGGCTGTATTTCCAAACCAGAGATCAGCACGTGCAGCTTGGCAAGGCTGAGAGGGTCTGTGAGAATGGAGGGCCAGTGTCTTAGAGCCTGGGTGGGCCTGTTGATCAGGACTGCAGGTAGAGGAGGGAGGGGACCCTGTAATGCAAGGGTTGGGGTCTTGGAAGGGACAGTGGTGTCCCAGTCAGGCTAGGGCTGCCTCTTCACAGCTGTGCAGCCTCTGGCAGCCTGGAGCATTTCCCTGTGAAGGCGAGAGGCAAGTGTGTGCAGAGCAAGAGTGTGCAGGAAGCCAGGCCTGGGTGGCTTTGAGAGTGACCTTCAGGCCTGTTGCTTGGAGGTGTGGCGATACACGCCTCTCCCCTTGACGTGACTCAGTCGTAATGGGTTGGATGTAAAGAGCATGTTGTATCGTTAGGTAGTTCTTAGACTTGTGGAAACGAACATGCAGATGCTCGTGGTTCCATGTCTGGCCCAATGTCCCAGAGGGGGCCTTACTGTCGAGCAAGGGCTGGGTTCCCAGCAGGGGAGGCAGGGTATGTTGACCACATGAGGTTTCTGATGCCGAGGCAGCCCCTTCAGGCTGCTGTAACAAACTGTCACAGACTGGGGGACTTGAACAACAGGCCCATACTTACCCCCATCGTGGAGGCTGGAAGTCGAGATAGAGGTGCAAACAGATCCAGTGTCTGATGGGGCCCATCTCCTGGTTCATAGACAGCGTCTTCTCGCCATGTTCTCAGAGGGCGGAGGGGCAAGGAGGTCTCTGGGGTCTCTCGTAAGGGCATTAATCCCATTCCTGCAGGCTCCACACTCATGACCTAAGCATCTACCAAAGGCCCCACCTCCAAAACCCATCACATTGCGGGGTTTGGGTTTCAACATATGAATTTGTGGGGGGCAGAAACAGTCAGTCTCTAAGGAGGAGAGCAAGGCTGGTTGCTGCCCCGGGGGAGCTGTTTGCAGCTGAGGAGACAGGCAGGGCCCCACCAAGCCGTGGTGTGCACAGTGGCCAGCCACAGCCTCCTGTGAGGGAGTAGCTGGGGGCAGCTGCTGGGCCCAGAGACCCTCACTGCCGCGTCTTGCTGCCAGCCCTCTGGACTCCTCACCCAACTTTGCATAACTCCCAACTCCTCACCGTGGCTCCCCCATCCGAGCTATGCCTTCCTGTTCCCATCGCCTAGAATGTTTTTCCATCACATATTCTATTCATAGGCCATGTCCTCAGAGTCCTTCTCTGGTCATCCTATGCAGGACAGTGCACACCCCCTTTCCTTATCCCATTGGATTTCCCTTCATGGTACTTAGGTTGTGTGCCTTTGTGTGTTGATTTGTCTCCTGTCTCTCTCACTGGCCTGTGAGCTCCGTGAAGGCAGGGCCTCTCTCCGTGTGTCCTCGTGTCTTCAGCACTCAGTCTTCTGAGCAGTTGTTGCTCACCATTCGTGAGCGAGTGTACATAGGATTTAGAGAATGTATTCATTTTCTCTTGCTGTGTATGGAATGGCTTAAAACAGCACAAATCTATTAGTGCACAGCTCTGTAGACCAGGAGTCTAGATGGGCTTAACTGGGCTTCTTGCTCAGGGTCTCACAAGGTTTAATTCAAGGTGTTGTCCAAGTAGGGGGGGATCTGAATCGAGTTCCTCAAAGTTGGGGGTCTGGGGTCTGCTTTCCGTGCTGTGTGGCCAGGGGCTCATTCTGCTCTGAGAGGCTGCCCGGTGCCGCCTCTCTCGTGACCCCTCCATCTTCAAGGTCAGCAGGGGCACGTCCAGCCCTTCTCACCCTGGGCATTACTTTGACATTCTCTGCTTTAAAAGGCTTGCATGGCCATGTTGGGGCAAAGCCTCATGGCTTCCACAGGTTCGACCCACACTTGTAGGGGAGGAGGTCAGGTAGGGCAGATGGTCACTGGGGGCGTTCCTATACTTCTGCCCCCACTGAGTGGGGTCAGCCCGGGTGGGTTTCTATGAGATGGATGGGATTGGGTCTTGAGAAGTTGGGATACTGGGGGAATGGTCAACTCATTCACTCTATCTGTGCTTTCATGAACTATTTTTAAACACACAGAGAGAAATACTCACTGGAACAAGACATTAGAGAAAAGGAAGAGGCAATCAGACAGAAAACCAATGAAGTACAGGTAAGCACATGGCAGGTTTTGGTGGGATCAACCTTGTGTCAAACGCAGTGCAGGGAGTTCCCAGCAGTGATGGTGGAGCAGGGCAAAGGGGAGGCACCGATGCACTCATTGGAAACTTGAGCTTTGGGGGGCTTCCAAGTGATTTTTTTTTTTTAGTTTCCTATACCGTAAGTAGTGGATTTTTAAAAAGTTGAGATGTAGGGCTTCCCTGGTGGCGCAGTGGTTGAGAGTCTGCCTGCCGATGCAGGGGACACAGGTTCGTGCCCCGGTCCGGGAAGATTCCACATGCCGCGGAGCGGATGGGCCCGTGAGCCATGGCGGCTGAGCCTGCGCGTCCGGAGCCTGTGCTCCGCAACGGGAGAAGCCACAACAGTGAGAGGCCCGCGTACCGCAAAAAAAAAAAAAAAATTGAGATGTACAATTCATATAACGTAAAATCTACTGTTCTAAAGTATACAGTTCAGTGGTGTTTAGTATGTTCAGTGTGTTGCTTAACCACCACCTCTGTCTAGTTCCAGAACATCTCCATCACACCAAAAGGAAACCCCGTCCTCATTAGCCGTCTCTCCCCATTCCCCCTCCCAGCCCCTGACAGCCACGAATCCACTTTCTGTCTCTATGGGTTTGTCTGTTCTGGACATTTCATATAAAGGGAATCATACAACATTCGGCTTTTTGTGTCTGGTTTCTTTCACTCAGCCTGAAGTTTTGAGGTTCAGACAGTGATCTCTAACCTGTTCTCAGGACAGTCCTGCTTGGAGAGTCTCCTTGTGGGTGGTGGTGACAGCGACACTGGGGGTCTGACTGCTGGGGCCCAAACCTGGCTCTCCTTATTAGCTGTGTGACCTTGGGCAAGTTACTTAACATCTCTAGGCCTTGCGTGACGTTGGTAGTGAGTGGTCTGCCCTCCTGGGCGGTGGGCTGGAGCATGGGGTCTGGCATGTGCTCAGCACTCACTCGTCATCTGGGCAGAGGGAGGCTGTGCCAGAGCGAAATGGTCAGTGCCTGGGAGCTGCACCCTTGAAGAGACATCGGTTCCGAGATGTCTCAGGTCTGAATGAATAGAGACGGCTCTGCCATGGTGAGGAGACTCGAGGTGTCTTTGGGGCTCTGAGCGTGTGGCTGAGCTGTGCCGCTGGGCCTGACAGTCTCTGCGTGGGGCTTCGAGTGCTCCGAGCTCAGAGCCGGGGAAGGAGGAGCGAGGCTGAGCAGTCAGCGCTGCAGCCCCCATGGCTCGGCCGGGGGACTGTGGGTGGGTGGCTCAGCCTCCCGGCCTCCGTCTTCCCACCTGGCAGTGAGGATCAGCGCCAAGAGCAGCATCTGCCGCCGTGCGCACCGCCTGAGTGGCTGGTTCTCTCTGGGCCACCTCCTAGGGCAGTGACCTGAGCCAGGCCAGGGGAAGCAGCACCTGACTCAGTCAGGCTCATGGGGTGCTGGGCGGCCCTCTTTCCCCCTCCCCTGAGCCTATCCGCAAAGGGGCTGTAGGATTCCATGAGATACCCAGTGGACAGATGGCACGCAGTGCCTGCCCACCGGCTGCGGGAAATGTCCTCTGTCCTAGCTGCCGTCCGCAGGTGGGGTAGGGTGGATGCTTTGGGACTCTCATTGGTTCACATTGTGCAGTGTCCAGGCTCTTCTTTCCTGGCTTCTCATTGTACACGCTGGCATCGGGGGTTGGGCCTTAGATGGTCCCCTGGAATGTTTTGGATCAGAAGGCAGGGAACAGACTGCCTCTATCATCATGGGTTTTTTTTGTTTGTTTGTTTTTTGTTTTTGTTTTTTTTTGCTCAAATGAGTTGCATCATTTATATGACCACAGGTGAAGTGACTCTATTTTTCTGGGTGTTTTTGTATGTTCATCCTGTCATTTTATTCTCACCTCAGCCCTCTGATTTCCACCCATGTCCTAGAACTGACCCCTCAGACACAGTTCCCTGTCACCCGTATCACCTCACCCCCATCCTTTCAGCTGTTTGGTGTGGTGGCGCTGGCCTCATCTTCCCTTTCACCTTGGCTCTGGCCCGGCTGGCCACGTGGGTCCCTGGGCAGTTCTCCCTCCCGTTGTGTCTGGGTCTCTCTGCACGAGCTCTGGTTTGCATTCCCAAAGCTGGGGATCAGGGTGCTGTGATGTCCTTTGGCTTCAGGGAAACCAGTCACCGGGTCTCTGGCACCTGCTCCTGGGCGATTCTCAGAAAGCCATTGGGTTGCTGTGATGTCTGGAGGTGCTTTCCCCTCTGGTCTGTGGCAGGCTCAGCAAGGCCACCTGGAACCCTCGCTGCTGGGCTCTGACAGTGCACTCCTGCAGCCTTTGAGATCCTGGGGTCCGTGTGGGCCCCAGTGGCCCCTCAGAGCTAGAGGGGGCCCAGCTCCAGCCAGGCCAACCCCTGTTCCATGGGAGCATCACGTGTACTCCAACCAGGACAGGCCTCTGCTGTAGTGTGATGGCAGCTCCTTGGTCAGGGACAGAACACTATATATATTTTAAAGCTCCCCTGAGAAAACCAGGTTTGATTTTGGTTCCTGCTGCCTTTTCCCAGATGGGTTTGGCCAGGAGATCATGTGCCATGCCTGCCAGCACAGGCTGCAGGTCAGGGCCCAGCGTCGAGTAGAAGGCCTTGGTTCTCAGGTTAGTTTATGTTTAGTTTTAAGCAGTGGGAGCTTCAGCTTCAGCCCCCTCAGTCCTCCCCTTCCCCCTCCTGCCCTGGGGATCTCTCCATTTCCATGGCTACTGTCTTAGTGAGAACCTGCAGCCTCTTTGCCTGGTTTACTGTTTCATTTTGCTTTTGTAACAACAGCTTCACTGAGATGTAATTCACATACTATACAATTCATCCATTTAAAGTGTATAATTCAGTGGTTTTTAGCATATGCAGAGTTGTACAGCCATCGCCACAGTCAGTTGCAGAACATTTTCATCACTCCACAAAGAAACTCCCTACCCATTAGAGATTCCCAGTCCTTCCCCAGCCCTTGGCAACCACTAATCTACATTCTTTTCTCTGGATTTTCCTGTTCTGGACATTTCATATCAATGGGATCACATACTATGTGGCCTTTTGAGTCTGGCCTCTTTTCACTCAGTGTAGTTTTCAAGGCTCATTCATGTTGTTGCATGTGTCAGTGCTTCATTCCTTTTTATGACTGAATAATGCTTCAGTGTATGGCTGTTTTATTCATTGCTTCATTAGTTGATGGTTGTTTGTGATTTTCAACTTTTTAGCTATTGCAAGTAATGCCACTGTGAATATTAATGTGCAAGTTTTTGTGTGGACATATGATTTCACCTCTCTTAGGTGTGTGTGTGTATATATATATATACATTTAAGAGTGAAATTGCAGGTCACAGGGTAACTGTATGTTTAACCCTTTGAGGAATTGCCAGAGTGTTTTCCAAAGTGGCTGTACCATTTTTCATTCTCACTTTCTCCACATCCTCGCCAACACTTGATATTTTCCATTTTTTATTATAGCCTTCCTAGTGGGTGTGGAGTGGTATCTCATTGATGCTGTCCCTAATGTTGATGAGCATCTTTTCACATACTTATTGGCCATTTGTGTATTTTCTCTGGAGAAAAGCTAATTCAGATCCTTTGTCCATTTTTAAATTGGGTTATTTGTCTTTTTATAGCTGAGTTGTAAGAGTTCTTTATATTTTCTAGATAAATTCCCTTATCAGGTAAGTGATTTGCAAATATTATGTCCCCATCTTTGGGTTGTCTTTTCACTTGATGGTTGTACCTGGGCCCTCGGCAATGAAAGTGAGGAGTCCTAACCACTGGACTGCCAGGGAATTCCCTGAAGCACAAAAGTTTAAAATTTTCCAGTTATTTATTCCGTTTTTTTGCTTTTGCTTTTGGTATCATATCCATGAACCCATTGCCAAATCCAAGGTCACAAAGATTTACCACACATCTTCTTCTAAGAGTTTTATAGTTTTAGCTGTTACATTTAGGTCTTTGATCCATTTTGAGTGAATTTTTACATAATGTGTGAAGTAAGGGTCCAACTTCGCTGTTTTGCATGTGGAGGGCCAGTTGTCTCAGAACCATTTCTTGAAGAGATTAATCTTTCCCCCACTGAATGGTCTTGGCACCGTTTTCAAAAATCAGTTGGTCATAGACATGTGGATTTATTTCTGAACTCTCAGTTCTATCCCAGTGATTTCTGTCTTTCCTTAGGCCAGTATCACACTGTCTTGATTACTGTTGCTTTGTAGTAAGTTTTAAAATCGGAAAGTGTGAGTCCTCCAATCTCGTATTTTTCAAGATTGTTTTGGCTATTCTGATGAGATCGGGCCCATTCAGCGTGGTATGGCCATAGACTGTTTTGGCTATTCTGGATCCCTTTCATTTCCTTGTAAATTTTGGAATCTGCTTGTCAGAAGCTGGCTGGCGTTCCAGTGGGGATTGCTCTGAGTCTGTAGGTTGTCTGGGTTTTTTCTGTCTTCTCTTTGCTCAGACACCTCCCCCACTTTGACCCCAGCGTTCTTCCTAACCAGAAGCTGGCGGGTCGTCTTCCCGTGGGCTTTTCCATGGCTAATGGTGGGCCTGACCCTCCTTCCTCCTTCGTCTCCCCCTCCCCCATCACTTGTCCTTCCCTCAGATGTGGCAAACCCACGTTCCCTACTCTGCCATTAGCTTCCTATCAAACATTGTTAGCTCTCCCAAACTTGTTGGACTTGAGATCTGTTCTTAAAGGTCGGGGACAAGGAGACTGGGGAGCAGAGAACCTAACCCCCCAAAATAGCTCAGAGGTGTGTTTTGGCTGTTGAGAGAGGAGAGAGAGAGCCATGATTTTTTTGTCCTCAAAGCAGGGAGAGGGAGACCCTGCACCTCCTTCGAGTTTTCTTCTGAAATGACATCAACCACCAGCAGCCCCAGCCAGCCCTGGGGATTGGCCTCACCACTCCTGTCCTCCCTGACCGCCCAACAGTCCCCTCAAGTCCACCCCTTCCTTTGATACCCATGGCCACAACCTCACCCAGGCTGCCATCACCTCTCCCTCTGTCCCAGCTTGAGTCCCCTCCCCACTGTCAGCCCCATAGGCCATGCTCTCCCCTCCCATCCCATCCCTGCTTTAGTATCTATCTTACAGGTAGATAAGACATCCCATAAGACATTCGCCTGGTTGAAAATGGACGCCTCCTACCCTCCCCTGTCCCCCTAGAGATGTAGTCCATCAACTCCCATGAGGCCTTCCAGAAAGGTCGTGTGTGTGTGTGTGTGTGTAACGAGAGACGTCTGTGCATATTCCCCCCTTCCTGATTGCACAAATGCCACTGTGCCTCACACGTGTGCTCTGCTGCATGCCTCGTTCATTTCACATTATAACTCTGTTACGAGGTGGAGTGTCCCTCAGGGTGGGCTGTGCTGTAAGTCTAGCCAACTCTGCCTGTGGAAATTTGCATTGTTGACAGATTTTGCCATCACAAACATAGCACGTTTTCACTTGGGCCATCCCCCTCTAGGATCCTTTCCATAGAGGTCTAACAGTCGAGTCTGAAGACACCTGCACTGGTCATCTCGTTAGATACAGCCCACGTGGAGGAACTTTAGCAGCTGAGAATCATCATGTCCTCCTCCCATGTTGGTTGTCCGCAGGGGCTTCCTGCTGCAGAAGCCAGTGCCGTCTTTGGCATGGCCTGTGGGGCACGGCCTCTGGTGCTCTCGGCCCGCTTTCCTTTGATCCCGCTGGAGCACGACACCCCCTTCTCTTCGGGGTCCTCTGCGGCCCCATCCACTCTTCACATTCCTGGCTCTTTTCCTGGCTACCACCTGCTCGTCCTTTGGGTCCATCGAAGTGGTGCTTCCTTGAGCTCTTGTCCACCTGTGCAGCATCAGTATGGTCTCCCCATGCCCCCGTGACTCTGACCGACAGTCTGACCCGTGCTATCCCATGTTCGTCTCAGTTCATTTGTGTCTGGGTGATGCCCTTCCCGCCCCACTGATGACCACATGTCACTGGAGAGCTCTTCTTGCCAGGAACCCAGCCCCTCTCCTGGTGCCTGGCCTCTCTTAGGCCATCAGTAAATATTTGCTGAGGGACTTAGTGAGAGATTCAGCTGGGGCTGCCACACTGAGGTGTGTGTGGTATTCCCTGTGGAGTGTGTGGTTTTGTAGGACATCTTGGGGGCTCCAGCCCAGGCTGTGACAGTGTTAGCTTGGACGTGCCCCATGTGAACAAGTCTTGAGTAAATTCATGCCACCCTCCCCTAGGAATTGCAAAATGATTTAGACCGGGAAACAAGCAGTTTGCAAGAGCTGGAAGCTCAGAAACAGGACGCCCAAGACCGCCTGGACGAAATGGATCAGCAAAAGGCCAAGCTCCGAGACATGCTGAGCGATGTCAGGCAGAAGTGCCAGGATGAGACCCAGATGGTAAGTCATCATCCCCCCTCTCCCCGCTGAGCCCAGCAGGGGAAGGAGCCTTCTTACGGACTTCCCTGAGCTCACCATGACCATCTCAGCTCAAGGCTGAGACATCTACTGGTTTAATAGAGTAGTTGAACGTATCATGTGGAAAAGTGTCCAAGTATTTGTGGCCTGACCTTAGTCTCATCCGCCATGTCACATGTGTAAGCGTGAACCCGTGTGTGCACACCGCCCTGACCCATGCCCCACAGCACGGTGTGGGCACGTGTCTCCACTCCCCTGGTGTCTTAGCTGCTTGTTACAAACCAGGGAGTCTGCAGCTTCAGCAGACTGTAAAACCCTTACATCTCCGTCTGAGGCCTCTTGTGGGGACATTCAGCCCCAGGGGACAGACAGATTGCCTATGCTTGTCCCAGGTGTGGAGAGGGGTCCCTGTAAAGGAAGCCAGGCGTCTGGCTTTCAGGCTGGTGTCCTCTTCCCTGGGTCAGCTTGTTTCAAGAACATGAGCCAGAATTCTTCCTCGAAGTCGTGTTTCATCTCATTTCAGATTTCCTCATTGAAGACGCAGATCCAGTCTCAGGAATCCGACCTCAAGTCCCAGGAAGACGACCTGAACCGGGCCAAATCTGAGCTGAACCGACTGCAGCAGGAGGAGACGCAGCTGGAGCAGAGCATTCAGGCTGGGAAAGTTCAACTGGAAACCATCATCAAGTCCCTGAAATCCACACAAGACGAAATCAACCAGGTATCTCCGAGGGGGTGGGGCGGGGCCTGCCACCACTGGCTGTGGCCGGGGGCTTCTGGGGTCTCCTGCCAAGCGGGGTGGCTGCCACGAGTAGAGCAGTCACAGAGGGATGTGCGACCGGCGGTCCCAGGTGTCTGCGCCGCAGTAGTTGTTTTCTTTGCTCTCACCCACCTCCCTTTCTTCTTGTCCGCCTTCATTTAGCCTGAAGGTGAAGTGCTGAGAACCCCCCCAGCGTGTGTTCCACCATCGTGTTGACTTTGGCCTGGTGGTGTCTGCTTTGCCTCACCGGCCTTCCACTTCCCCGCCTGAGGGCACATCATTTTTGAGGAGCGGGCGGGATCTGGGTGAGGACATTAAGTTAACTCATTTGGAGAGAGCCTTCGGTTCAGGATATGCTCTCCCCAGCCTTGGTCCTCGTACAAGCAAGAGGGACAGAGTCCAAGACACCTTCCAGCACCCCTCTGTCCCCACGTATTGATAGTTCGAAGACCAGCACACCGAGGAGGCCCCATCGTCTCAGGAGCATCGCCCCACATGGGCCCCTGTCCAGGCACCCCTCCCTGTCCCGCTCTGGGGTGAAGGCCTTGAGGCCTGTGGCCGCTGCCCACCAGCAGAGGAAGAGCTCTTTTCCTGCTCCCCTGTATGTAACGGCCAAAGGCCTCCTTGCTGGCCCTCGGGTGTCCCACCTACAGAGTGAGGGTGATGTTTGTTTGACCTTGGCAATATCTAAATGCATGTTCGTGCTTCCTTTCTTTTGACTGACTCGATCTCTTTGCTCTTTTTGCCAGTTTATAGGCAAAAGTTGATCACAAACTCAAATCTCAGGGATTTAATACCATATATTGTGCTTTATTGTTAATTAATACCTGTAGGGTTATCGTATGTCTTTTCCCTCCCAGCCTTTGGAGTTTATAAAACATAGATAGGAGCCAAGACATACATGTATGTTAATGATAATGATAATGATATTAAAAATGACAGCTGCTGCTTATTAAGGCCCACCCTGCTGGACACCGCAAGAAGGGTTTTACTCGTCATTTCCAGTGCTCCATCTTGGAGATGAGGAAACAGAGAGGTTAGATCACCAGTGCGTACGAGACAGTTAAGATAAAGCTGGGGTCTGTCTGATGTCACAGATTGCCTTCCTTCCCCTGGCCTCACGTGCCTTCTCCAGGAACAAGGAGGAGCAAATGGGGTAATAAAATCCCACAAAGGAAAGTGACCGCTGAATATCACTTTGAATAGATTGTGAATCTGAATTTTGTCCCATTTCAGTTCGTTCCGAGTCACCAAATTTCTGAATACTTGCCTTTCTCAGGGACCGCCTGGGGCAGCAGGAGGGTCTCGTCTTGGTTTACAAGCAGTCTCTCGTCTCGTAGACATGGCACCAGGGATTGTCTGCTCCATAGATGGGTAATTCAGTTACCAGTGTGAATCGTCCAGGGTTGGATGTTAGGAGAAAAAAATGTGTTGCCTAATACTTTTTTCCTAAACCCTACTTGATGCCGACGATGTCTTTATTGTACAGGCAAGAAGCAAGCTTTCCCAGCTGCACGAAAGCCACCAGGAAGCCCAGAGGAGTCTGGAGCAGTATGACGAGGTGCTCGACGGGGCCCCCGGCGCCAGCCTGACCAACTTAGCAGAGCTGAGCGAGGGCGTCTCCCTGACAGAGAGGGGCGGTTTTGGAGCCATGGTAAAGGTTGAATAAATGTAAATGTAAAGGTCCCTCGATCAGGCCCCACATTGGGATCAGAGAAGGCCCTACCCACTTGATCCAGCACTTGCCAGCCTTGATTCTGTTCAAGTGCAAGGTGTTTCTTGTTTTCGCTGCTGCTCTGCGTGTCCCCACCAGCCCTGCAGCCTGGCGTCCAGGGCCACACTCCATCCTGGCATCTGGGACAAAGCCAAGGATAGGCCTGAATCCTTTCTAAGACCAGTTTGTAAAGACCTCCATCTCCATGAGCTGATCACCCAAATTTGGAGGGCTTCCCAAACTTAACCAAAATTGGATCAACTCTCACACATTGTGAAACCCCACATCCTACTAATTGGGAGGTTGGAGGAATGTGTGTGTGTGTGTGTTTCTGTGTTTCTACAAGGAGCACCTTGAAAATCACACGTATAGGTAAAGATCAAGAACAATGACAGCCCTCCTGGGTGTTGCAGTGTCACCTATGAATTGGCCTCTCTCCTGAAATCTTGGTTATGTTTGAGACTTTGGCACTTGGGTTCAAACCTCATGACCCTGGGGGGGTGCTGGTGAAGGCCCGAGGGGCCGTTGGCCTCTTAGGTTTCTGCAGGCCCTCAGGCTGCTGACATCCAGCAGTGTTACTTTGTCCTTTGTTCCTGCCAGAGTTGGCCGTAGCAGCCCTGAGCCCTGGCGTGTGCTGTTTGCAGTTTATTCTGGCTGACGAGAGTCTTTGTGCATCTCTGTGCCGTTGCGGGAGCCAATGGGACGCTGTTGGTCTCAGTGGTTTCGTTGCGATCTGCTCCCAAAGCCTTTCACCGCGCGCCCTGCCCTGCCGTCTCTCTCCCAGGCTCCTGCTCCTGGCCCTGTTTGCCTCATGGATTCCTTCCCCTCCCTCCTTGTAATAATTCAGCCTCTCTGTCTCCCTTCATGTGAGACTCGGCTCTTTCTGTGCATTTCTTGACACGTTTCTTTTCTCAGTAGCCAAGTACTGAGTCCCAAGGATTTACGGGGAAGCTTACGCCTCCTCCCCCGGATTGCAGAAGACCCGTTGGTGTTCTCATCTGTCTCCTGTCTGGCCGTCACTGCCTCCGCTGCCATTCACGCCCTCCTTTCCTCAGGGAATTGTAAACCAGCGAATTCCGCGTCCGCTCCTGGGCCCATCGTCAGCTGTGTCAGCTTTGTCTAAATAGAGACTGTGAACGTTCCTTCTTGAACCGCGTGAGGCAGAATTTCCTGCTTGGCTTGTCTGTCTCAGAGTGTGTGTTTCAGCTTCATAGCCCTGCTCTTATTCTTCCATCTGTCACTGGTACCCTCACACGGCTCTTGGCTTGCCCTGTTCCGTCTTAGTTCATGGAACAGCTCACTTTTAAACCCTCTCGCAGGCTTTGATAAGATTGGTTTCCTTGGATAAAAAGTTGACAGCGAAGTGGCTGTTTGAAAGCAGCATGGGACTTCCCTCCCCCCTCCCGCCCCCCACAGATTTTTTTACCTTTATTTTTATTCATCTCATTAGCGGGCAAAGTTTACATGATAGTCAATTCATCTTGAAACGTTGACGTCACATATGTTACGTAGAGACTCAAAACCAGTGTTTGAGAGAAAAACTATTTTTATCTTGTTGTACAAATACAGTTTTTAAAGCACTTTTTGGTTTGTTTCCATTTCTTAATAAACACTTTGAAGAGGGCTTTTTGTTTACTCCCGGACATTTCAGGACTGCTCCGGAGGAGAGGGAGCTCTCTTAGTTCTCTTTGAGGGGGATGAAAGTGAGGAGTTTAGTTTCTTGAGAACAAGTGTAACCAAAGAGGTGCATCTAGAACTTTCTAAGTCTGGACGATTTTACTAAAGTTACTAAGTTTAGTGTTAGGCTCACATGATTTTACTTTGTCCGAGACAGCAGGATTCTTAAAGCCATATTTATTTCTTATCTGTCATCCACTGATGAGAATACTAGCCTCTTGTCCTTGGAGTCAGCACTCAGCCAACCGGTCTACTAGAGAGAAGGTAATAAATCATCCCAGACTTTAGTCTCTCCAAGAACTCATCATGAAAGATGGGCTTGTCTGTCACATCCAGCCCCTGGAGTGCTGGAGCCAGTTTTATTGACTCTCCAGAGCCGATTATTAAATAGGAATTTTGTAAGCTGTTACTCACCCTTTGGTAACTGGACGTCAACCATGGTGGGAGTAGCTACACCATGGGAATTGGCAGAGGCTAACAATCAGGGCTTTTTTTTTTTTTTTTTCCCCAGAGCGCTGGTTCACCAGCACACCACTGCCTAGGCCCCATCTAAAGGAAGGAATGTCACAGAATGTCACCTAGATGCCCTTTCAGAGTTGTCATGTCTGTTTCCCGAGAAGTGCAGTAATTAAGACCAGAACTCATTGTTCGAGGTGTTCTCCCTCTGCTCCCCCTGCCACGGGTGGGATCGTTCACCCCGTGCTTGGCTGCTGCACTTGCATCTCCCAAGTGGGCAGATGGCTCCGTGCTCATTGGCAGGAGGTCAGTGGATGGTGGAGTTTACGTCCTCTCTGCACCAGGGGAAATCTCGTTTTCTGCTCTGGATCTGTGAAATGGAATCCAGGCCACCTGTGGTTACCCTAACCACATGAATCCTGCCGGGGTCTTCTTAGGCTTCTCCTTTGAAGGGGAGGGAGCGGTTGCTGCCTCAGGGAAACAGTTGCTCCTGAGAGAGAGATTGCAGACTTGACTTTCCGCTCAGGGGATTGCGGGGCCAGATCCCCCCAGGATCAGTCTCTTCTCTGCCATTGTCCACTGTTATTTGTCAGTCTTCCAAGTGGCAACTGAAAACATTATAAAAACAAAAACAAAACAACACAACCAATTTGTACATCAGTGCTAATTAAAAGCTAAATAGAAGCTTCCACTCCGAGGCCAAGTTGTCATTCTTAACTCACTACTTTATCCACCTCATACATCATCTCTCTCTGTTCTTCTGGAACAGATACATTCCTTCCCCCAGGCTGCAGTGCGAGAGGTTTATTTTCCACACCGGCCTCCTGACTTCCTTAGCTTAGGACTTCTCCGTCACGTTGGTCTGTGTCTCAGAACCCCATTGGGTGCTTGCTGGCGCGGGCATGTCGCAATAGTTAGCAGTACGACGTCCTTACTGAGTCCTTGCCCTACTGCCAGACACGGTGCTTGCAGACATCGGTACTTACTTGCCTAAGAACTGGCTTATTTTCCCCACCTTGGGAAACCCTGTGGTTGGAGGCTCCAGATAATCTTTCTCAGGTAAGGAAAATCGTTCCGTATTCATCAGAGGGCAGGGGTGTTGGTCAGTCCTTCCGAAGCCTTGGGCTTCCTGTTAGCCTGGTACCTCTGAGATCCGTCCTGCTCCCTGAAGTCAACTGGCCCAGGGTGGTAGGAGCCTCGTCAGAAATCCTCCTTTGGCACCTTTGACGTCATTGCCCTGTATTTTCACGGAAGCCCAGCTCTTTAATCATTTGGTTTTGGTCAGTTGGCATAATGGCTGAGTTTGCCAGCCCCGAGGATGCTGACACATTTGCCAGATTCAGTGAGGATGTTGTGCTTTTTAATATCATAGTGAAACCTTCATGTTTTCACTGAGGGTGTGTCTTCATTAACCAAAATATCTCAGTATTTCTAAACCAAGTACACCGTCCCAACGTGTACTGTGAAGCCTCTCCCCAGCCCTTTCAGGTCATTTTCCACTATAAAAACTTGCTCTTCAAAAGCAAGTTTTTTTCCCTTCTGATTTAAATATTCTTGTTTGTTTCTAGAAATAAGCACTTTTTTTAAAAAATGCAAAGTGTTGCATATGCTCTAGTAGTTCTAACTGCATAAGCACTCATTTCCTCTCAGGATGTAAATAGCCAGTATGTTTCTTGGTGTGGAAACGGCATTTTTAATTTTTTTAAACATATTTTATTTATTATTTATTTAACATCTTTTTTGGAGTATAATTGCTTTACAATGGTGTGTTAGTTTCTGCTTTACAACAAAGTGAATCAG
>NC_041215.1:14379546-14387269 GCF_002837175.3 Physeter macrocephalus | reverse complement strand
TACAACAAAGTGAATCAGTTTTACATATACATATGTTCCCATATCTCTTCCCTCTTGCGTCTCCCTCCCTCCCACCCTCCCTATCCCACCCCTCTAGGTGGTCACAAACCACCTAGCAGCCATGCGGCTGCTTCCCACTAGCTATCCACCCTACGTTTGATAGTGTATATATGTCCGTGTCACTCTCTCACTTCGTCACATCTTACCTTTCCCCCTCCCCATATCCTCAAGTCCATGCTCTAGTAGGTCTGTGTTTTATTCCCGTCCTTCTCCTAGGAAACGGCATTTTTTAAAATGCCCACGTAGGTAACACACTTTGAGAAGGTGTTTGAGGGAGGCACACCTTTGAACAAGGCCTCTAGCTGCAGTTGGTGGTGGCTCGTTACATTTTCTTTCTGACATTTCCAAAAACATGACTTTTTTTCTGACTCGATTTTTTTTTAATTGTGATAAAAGGCACATAACGTAGAATTTACCATCTTAACCATTTTTCATTGTACAGTTGAGTAGTGTTAAGTATATTCACATTGTACTACTAAGCTCCAGAACTTTTTCATACCCATTAAACACCAGCTCCCCATCCTCCCTCCCCCAGTCCCTGGCACCCACTATTCTGCTTTCTGTCTCTATGAATTTGATGTCTCTAGGGACTTCATATAAGTAGAATTACACAATATTTGTCTTCTTGTGACTGGCTTCTTTCACTTAGCATAATGTGTTCAGGGTTCATCTGTGTTGCATGTGTCAGAATTTCCTTTTTAAAGCTGAATAATATTCCATTGTATGTACATACCACATTTTGCTTATTCATTCATCCATCAGTGGGCGCTTGGGTTGCTTCCACTCAATGATTTTTAAATAAACTTTTTAATTTTAGAAGACTTACAGAAAAGTTGCAGAGATGGTACAGAGAGTTCCCATGTACCCCACACCCGGCTTCTCCTATTATTAACATCTTGTACGGTACATTTATCATAACTAATGAACCATTGTCGACATGTTATCATTAACTAAAGTCCATCTTCTATGGTTGTTTTAAAAAATTACTCTCTTTAGGGTTACATCACTTAGAGGGAAAAATATACCAGTTAGGTATAGAATTCTGTACTTTGCTTTAAATCTGAAATAATTAAATCCCTGTCCTGTCTCTTCACAAAATTATAGGATGATCCTTTCAAAAATAAAGCCTTGTTATTTAGCAACAACGCCCAAGAATTGCATCCGGATCCTTTTCAGGCAGAAGACCCCTTCAAATCTGACCCATTTAAAGGAGCCGATCCCTTCAAAGGTATCTCATTGGGCGCCCACTTCATCATTGAAAGGCTGTTTTGTGCCCCCTTGGGTTGTCCAGTGACTAGAGCAGTTAGGAGGAAAGAAATTCTTTGAGCCTAATGGGCCTCTTGAGTTTTTCACCCCACCTGGTTATCTAAAGAGCTATGGTGTTGAGGGGAGGGGGTGGGAAGAGCTCCAGGCTCACCAAGAGACATCCACGTTCAAGGGCGGCCTGCTTGGCCCTGAGACTGCATGCTTCAGTTCCCATCCACCTCTTGGGATTGGTAAGATAATCAGATGTAGTAGTGATTATGGAACCACCTAGTAAACAGCAGATCCCCACGTAAACATCTAAGGTCTTAACATGGTGAGTTCATCCAGATCCACACACGAGTCCAGAATAACTAAGAAGAATTCTAGAAACGAGATTTCCTAAGTTTCTTCAGTTTTTGCAGAGCAAAACAGTATTTCCAAGAAGGCTGTCTGTACTTTTCTGAGAAAAATGCCAGGGCAGAGGGAGTGCCTTTCCAGTTTCAGATTTGGAGTGGAAGCTCCTTAGTTCTGAGAGATGAGCCACGCAACTCCCGAAGCTCAGATGTACCATGCGGCTGAGGATGGGGCACCTCTGGGGTCCCAGCTTCTTGGAGCCCTGGGAAGTGACGGGGAGGGGTGGGGGTGAGACAGGAGAGTAAAGTACTGTGTAGAAAGAGAGAGTGAATTCAGGCTTGCCCTACATTTTCCTTGACTTAGGCCCGTGTTGAGCAGCCAACAATATTTTTCATTTTATCTTAGTTGTCTTCGCCATGACAAACTGCCTTAGTGGCTGCCCCTGCTTCCCCACTTTGCTCTGCCAAGGTCATTTCTACCATAGACCTGAACGATCCTCTCTCCTCTAAATCCAGGTGACCCGTTCCAGAGCGACCCCTTTGCCGAACAACAGACGGCTTCAACAGGTAAAAAAAAAAAAAAAAAAAAAAAAAGCCTTGTGTTAAAAGAAACATTTTGTGGACTGGCTCTCAGAATATTCCCATGCCTAGTTCACGCTGAGGGAAATGGGGAAACACCTTGCAGCCTCCTTTGCCAGGTCAGTTTCTGAAGGAACCTCCATTGTCCCTCCTATTCACAGTCTGGTGCCACTTCTTGCCAGTCGCACAGCATGATGAGAACTAGAACTGGAAAAGAAGCCCCTGATAGCTAGGCCACTGTTTGGACACTTGTGCCCGCTTGTGTCACCTGTGGTGGCATCAGGGTGTCCCGTTGGTACCCACATGCGGTGGCACTTCTGCCCACACATACCAGGGAGTGGACTGGGAAGGACACATTGCATAAAAGCCTAGCATCTTGTTCCCTGCTGGTGATGGTGGCTTGACCCTCCTCTAGTCACCAGGCCCACACCCCACATTCGAGGAGAATGAACACACCCTGGGCATGGTGTTGGGATCATGCTGCCTATCTATCTAATTTTTTCCCTTGTATTCGTTTTTTCTATTGAGGTGAAATTCACATAACACAAAATTAACAAATTCACATAACACAGATTAACCACATTTCAGTGGCGTTTAGTTCATTCACTGTTGTGCAGCCACCACCTCTGTGTAGCTCCAGAACATTTCCATCAGCCGAAAAGGAGACCCTTTCCCCATGAGCAGTCTCCCTAGTCCCACTCTCCAGCCCCTGCTTTCTGTCCTTATGGATTTACTCATATTATTTGTTTGTTCATATAATTTTTAAATCAAGTGTTATTGAGAGGTATAATTAACACACAACAGAAGTCACCCATTTTAAGTGCAGAACTGGACAAGTTTTGACAAATGTGTATAGCTGTGTGAGAGAGAGAACATTTCCATTATCCCAAAAGGTTCCTTGGTCTCCCCCACCCCCTACCCACCCAGGTCTCTGGCAACCACTGACCTGCTTTCTGCCACTACGGTTTTCACCTTATCTAGACTTTCATGTAAATAGTGCCAAGTCAGTTGTGTGTTCTTTTATATTTGGGTTCTTTCACTAGGCATAATGTTTATTCATGGGGCATTTTTTTTCTTCTTTCCAAAACACCTAGATCCATTCGGAGGGGATCCTTTCAAAGAAAATGACCCATTCCATGGCTCTGCCCCCGACGACTTCTTTAAGAAACAGACAAAGAACGACCCATTTACCTCAGACCCATTCACGAAAAACCCTTCCTTACCTTCAAAGGTGAGTGACCCCGGAAAGGCTGCCTTCTCGTGCTGCCCGTGTGCATACTCTGCGTGTGTGAAGGCAGCCCTTTCCATTCCCCACCCTCCGTGGACCGAGTCAGGGCCTCCATCACTCAGACTGTGAGTGCTAAGCCTGACGAATGAGGGCTGTGCAAGGCCAGGGGCTACCCCAGGGGCTGGCTCGAAGGCCAAGCCTCGTTACTGCGTAGCAAGGTGACCGTTTCTGCCGATCCCTACAGAGGCTAGTCCCACGAAGCAAAGTGTCACATCCAGCAGTCCAGTGAGCCCAAGTCAGTGCGGGCTGTGTCCTGAACAGCTGTCATTCCTCTGTCCCTTTCTGTGCCCCTTTACTTCAGCTCAGGCCCACCTGCTGGGTTCTCTGCTCTATCGTCTGCCCCCAGTGCCACTCCACCTCCCAACAAAGACAAAATAGAGCACCACACACTCCCACAGGTTTCCATGTGACTGCTCCTGCCATCTTCCTAGCGCAAAGCACTGATGGTGACATTGGCGTCAGCCAGCCTCACTGGGTCCCCGCCATGGCAGGAGGAAGTCCAGACCCACAGCCTGGAGGCACTTAGTGTCCTCCCCCGCCCCCCAGCAAGTAGTAAACCATACGTTTTGCACGTTAGACTCAACAGACTGGTTTAAATTGGTGTAAATGAGGATTTGGAAAGCAAAAAGTAACTTTGTGATTGAATAGAGAATTTTTGTGTCTAAGTGAGGGCAATGTATAGCCTTCCTTCACGTTCTAGGCTGAATCTCTGTCCCCACCTTACCCATTCCCTAGTTTTTCACTTCTCCATGGACCTACTGGTATGTATCACTGGCCCCAGAGCTCCTTGAAGGCAGGGATTAACCTGTAACGTTTCTGTCTGCGAGACCTGTTATGAGATCCCCCCCTTTCATTGCTGGTGTTGGTGGTCTGTGTTATCTACGTTTATCAATTTTGTCGATCTTTTCCATGAGCCAAGTTTGGGCTGTGTTAATTTTCTCTCCTGTTTGTTTCCTATTTCACTGATTTCTGCTCTTCATTATTTCCTTCCTCCCACTTTGCTCTTCTGTTTCTAACTTCTTAAGATACAACCTTAGGTCATTGATCTTGGATCTTCTTTTCTAATATGAGTGTTTAAAGCTATGCATTTCTTTTGAGGTGCCGCTTTAGCTGCATTCCATACATTTTGATATGTTGTATCTTCATTGTCATTCGTTTTGAGATATTTTCCAGTTTTCCTTGTGAATGCTCTGTTGAACCTGGATTATTTAGAATATATTGTTTCATTTCGAGAAACTTTTTTTTCCCCCTAGGTATTTTATAATACTGATTTCTAATTAAATCTGCTGTAATTAGAGGACATATTTTGTATGTTTTCGATCCTTTTAGATTTATTGAGACTCGTTTTATGGTCTGTGTTGGTGAACATACTTTGTACACTTGAGAAGAATGTCTGTTTGCCGTTGTTGGGTGTCACGTTCTGTAAATGCCAGTTAGGTCAAGGTGGTTGTTCTGATTGTCTATTTTTTCTTCCCTTTGGCCACGCCATGCGGCTTGCGGGATCTTAGAGCCCCGATCAGGGATTGAACCCAGGCCGCGGCAGTGAAAGTGCCCAGTCCGAACCACTAGACTGCCAGGGAGTTACCCTTTTTTCCTTTTTTTAAAATGTAAGGTATAGTTGATTTACAATATTGTGTTAGTTTCTAATGTACAGCAGAGTGATTCAGTATACGTATATATATATATATATATATATATATATATATATATATATATATATATATTCTTTTTCCATTATGGTTTGTTACAGGACTGGTCATCTATTTTTATGGTTTTTGTTTGTTTGTAAGCTCTACCAGTTGCTGAGAGAGGGTATACGTATATATATATATATATATATATATATATTCTTTTTCCATTATGGTTTGTTACAGGACTGGTCATCTATTTTTATGGTTTTTGTTTGTTTGTAAGCTCTACCAGTTGCTGAGAGAGGGGTGTTAAAATCTTCTCCTATGATTGCAGAATTGTCCATATCCTCCTTAATTCTGTCAAGTTTAATTTCATGTGTTTTGAAGCTCTGTCAGGTGCCTACATATTCATGATTGTTGTGTCATCCTGATGCAGTGACCTTTTTTTTCATTATAAAGGGTTCCTTTTTTCCTCTGGTGCTTTGTCTTAATCTATTTTTATCTCATATTAAAATACCCCCTCATTCTCCTTATGCGTAGTCTTTGCATGGTATATCTTTTTTCATCCATTTACTTTCAACCTGTCTGGGAGTTGAAGGATGTCTTTTGTGTTGAGCATGTAGTTGGGCCTTGCTTTTCTATCCAGTCTGGAAATCTCTGCCTTCTAAATGGAGTGTCTAGTCTGTTAACATTTAATGCAATTGTTGATATGGTTGGATTTAAGTCTACTATTTTATTATTTGCTTTCTTTTATCCTCTATATTTTATTCCTCTGTTCCCCTTCTTCTGTCTTCTTTTGGATTATTTGAATGTTTTCTAGAATTCCATTTTCTGGTATCTGTTGGCCTTTTTTAACCATACCTTTTTTCATTATTTCTTAGAGGTTGCTTTAAGGATTACCATATACACTCTTAACTTATCATGGGCTACTTGGAATTAATATTATGTCACTTAATGTAAAATGTAGAGAACTTGTAATCATGTAGGTCCATTTATCCACCCTCCCCCAAACAGCAGCGTCTCTGTTATAGTTGTCCTATGAATGTAATACATCTAAATATACTAAACTCCATAAGACAGTGTTTTAATTTTTGCTTTAATCCACTGTATGAATTCTAAAGAGGAAAAAATAGTTATGTTCTTTTCTCTGGCTGCTTTAAATAGCCTCTCTTTACGTTTGCTTTTCAGTAGCTTGTGTAGGGTCTAGATATGTTTTTCTTTGTATTTATGCTGCTGGGCATTTGCTGAAGTTCTTGCATCTATAAATTATGTCTTTCACCAAATTTGGTAAGTTTTCTGCCATTATTTCTTTGAAAAAAAATTTTTTTCTATTCTCTCTCTCTTCTCTTTGTGGGATTCGAGTTACATAGATGTTCAGCCTTTTGCTATTGTCTTTACAGGTCCCTGAGGCTCTGTTTCTTTTCATTCTTTTTTTCTCCTTTTGCTTCAGATTGGGTAATTTCTACTGATTTATCTTCAACTTCACTTAACATTTTTCTGATATTTGCTGGTTAGCTAACCTAGTGAAGTTTTTATTCTAGGTATTGTACTTTACATTGTTTGAGAATGTCCATGTTTCTTCTGTATAGTTTCCATTTCTCTACTAAGATCTCCTGTCTTTTTATTCATCTTAAGTGTTTTTTCCTTCATCTCATTAAGCACAGTTATTGCTGCTTTAAAGTCATCCTTATCTGAGAATTCCAAAATCTGGGTCATCTTGAGATTGACTCCATTGATTGTCTTTTCCCTTGAGAACCGCATTTTTTAGGTTCTCTCTGTATGGTGAATAACTTAAAAATATATTCTGTGCATTGTGAGTGCTGCTCTGTTGTGGAGACTGGATTCTGTTGCATTCCTCCAAAGAGTGTGGATGGTTTTATTTCAGCAGGCAACTAACTTGGTGAGACTCACATTGCAAACTCTCCCTCTCTCACCTGTGGTTTCATTCCTGTGGCCTTAGCTATAGACTGCTCTGAGTCTGCCCACCCACACACAGTGTAGGGGTGAGCCTGAGACGTGGCCAGAGCTTGTCATGGAATTTGGGGCTCCCATTCTCTGCCTCTCCTTTCTAGATCCCGCATCCCTTTCTCATGGCTGTGGTTGCCCTGGGGCTCCCTCCTCTGAGCTTCAGTCCAGAAAGACAGTGAGTTTTCTGTTGGAATCATAGCCTCCCAATACTCTCAGACTGTAGCTGTCAAAAGGGAAAGCTCGGGAGTTTCCTGGTCTAGTGGTCTAGTGGTTAGGACTTGGTGCTTTCACTGCCGTGGCCCGGGTTCAATCCCCAATCGGGGAACTGAGATCCCGCAAGCCGAGCAGCGTGGCCAAGATAAAAACAACCACAGGAGAGAAAAAAAAAAACAAAAACGGAAAACTCAATCTTGTACTGCTTTTTTTTTTTTTTTTTTTTCTTTTTTTTTTTTTTGTGGTATGCGGGCCTCCCTCTGCTGTGGCCTCTCCCGTTGCGGAGCACAGGCTCCGGACGCTCAGGCTCAGCGGCCATGGCTCACGGGCCCAGCCACTCCGCGGCACGTGGGATCCTCCCAGACCGGGGCGCGAACCCGGTTCCC
>NC_041215.1:14302368-14379502 GCF_002837175.3 Physeter macrocephalus | reverse complement strand
CTCCGCGGCACGTGGTATCCTCCCAGACCGGGGCGCGAACCCGGTTCCCCTGCATCGGCAGGCGGACGCGCAACCGCTGCGCCACCAGGGAAGCCCTTGTACTGCTTTTTCTGCCAAGTTTCAATTCTTTTCCAAAGTCTTCCTGCTTTGGTTCACTTCCTGGGTCTTCAGGTGATGGCTTTTTTTTTTTTTTTTTTCCAGTTCAGAGTGTTTATAGGTGTTATCTGCAGGAGGGGTTGGTCTGTTGGGATTTAACTCTGCCGGGATTTAGTTTAAATCATTTTATCCTCCCCAAGGCTGGGCAGCAGATATGGTGCATATAGATGTCAAGAAAGTTTGTGGTTGAATGAATGGATGATGAACAAAGGAACTGCTTTTCACTCTCTCCTTTCTCCTTTCACTCAGCTCGACCCCTTTGAATCCAGTGATCCTTTTTCATCCTCCAGTGTCTCCTCAAAAGGATCAGGTGAGACTGATGGCTTATTTTCCTTCTCACTTTTCCTCGGGCAGTGGAATGGCCCACCCATTTCCAAATCTGGTGTGTCCTCAGTGTTTATGTCATTAGTAAGTGGCACCCAGATCCTCGCCTGAGGCAGTGCAGCCAAAGCCATTCCCCTCTGGCTGCTCATCTTTCTGAGCAAGAGCTGGCATCTTACTGGAAAGGAAGCTTGGCAGTAGGGATTAATTTAGTAATAACACCAATGTATTAGTTACTCTTTGCTCATTCCTCCTTAATGAATCTTTGGTTCTAACCGTTGGATTTTTTCTCCTAAAGGAATCCAAGGTTCTACTGAGGCTTGTGCTATGGGCACTGGATTGGAGGGAACCTCCCCTCACAGCATAAAACCCTTAGGTGTGCCTTTAAGTAAGGGGAGCGTTTGCAGACTCCCCCTTGCTTTTGGAAACAGGTTGCACTTGGTACTGCCGCCTGGCCTAACATCTTGTGCTTGTTAGTTACAGAGTTTGATTTCATAGGTGAGCTCGTGGGTTATTCTGGGCAAATCGCACCACCCACCAAAGGAGAGAGCTCAGCAAAAATCTCTACCTGCAGATGACCTCCCCACATAAATCATGTGGGTGGCTGGTCGCCTCCCTCTCACTCTCCCCTCCTGATCCAGCAGGACAGACAGCAGGCTCTCCTTCCACAGGGTGCTTGTCACTCCTTTGGTGACGGTGAACAATGCTGGCTTGCAGCACAGCCACAGGGCAGAGTCCCTCTGGCTCTCCCTGTGCCGGCTCTCATGGCCGCAGACCATATGGCTGAGCTGCACCAACCAAGAGCCAGAGTGGGCGGGGGCAGGGGGCCTTGTTGAGGACTTGCACCCGATTCACCACCCCATCAACCAAACGTGACCTCCATGGATCTCCTGCTTTGGGGGCCATTGAGAACCGAGAGGTGACACTCCCCCTGCTCCCAGGAGGCATGTTCTGTGAATGCCCTGTAACTCTTCCTCTGCTGGTGCTGCTTGCAGGTCCCTTTGGAACCTTAGACCCCTTCGGAAGTGGGTCCTTCAATAGTGCTGAGGGCTTTGCCGACTTCAGCCAGATGTCCAAGGTAAAGCCCTTCCCATGGAGCCCCTGTGCCTCTGCCAGTGTCCTTGTGCCTCTTGTCGTGGTCTTGTCGTGGGCTGCCAGGTGTAAGTGTTTAATGCCACGTATGTATTTCTTTGGCACGTGTCAAACTCTGAAATGTATCCTCATGTGAGGTCGTGAGTCAGCAGACGGGGTCTAGAAAGTGCCCATGGCTGTGGCTGGACCCACTTCCCTTCCTCCAAGCGAAACTGCCAGAGCCCTGAGTCCCTCCCTGAGACGAAAGCGCTGCGGGCTCCCCGCTACTGCCACTGGTGTCTGGTGGCAGTCAGACCTCAGGTGATAAAGTCGTCTCTGTGGCTGAACAAAGTTGAGAAGGTCTTGGGTCCTGAGGGCCAGGCCTGGTGTGCAGCCCGCTGAGGCTGGAACCGTGGGCCATGGGCCAGAAGGCAGGAGGTGTGTCTGGAGCTGCCCATGGACAGAACCCGAGAAGGATGTGGAAATTGAGGGCTAGGCTCGGTGAATAAATATGCAGGTGAAAAGTGAGCCGTTCAGGAAGGACGATAGTCACTCCTGGTTGGACTGGATGGTGTCTACGTGGCCATAGTTACATAAACTGACTGTGGATATAGTCCCACAGATGGTGTTAGAGCTCTTTCGAGAGGGGCTTGGAGGGTGGTGCTTAACGTAGCAGGAAGTCAGTCAACAGACGTGTCCAAAATGGGCAGATGAAGAAATAAGAGTAGAAGCCCACGACTGAGAGGTAAATTCTAGAAGAAACTGCTAAGAAGTCGAAAATGTTGGCCTAGGCGAGTAGGTCTGCTGTTCTTTGTTCTAACCTTTAGTGTCCCTTGGTTTTGACTGTGAGCCCATGTTTCTTTGCCAAGAATTAAGGGAAGCAGCGTTAGGTGTGTGCATCTTGGCCTCGGTGGGTGAGGGTGGGATCCCTCACAGATAAAGAGCTGCGTGCGGCACGGCCTGTGGCCTCGGAGCCATAAAAGCCTGCGTTCTTTGTTTAGTCCACCGGTCTTTCCCAGCTGCCTGCTCCAGCCCAGGTGCCGTGAGCACTGGGGGGCAGCCACATGCAGATACGGTTCCTGTCCCCTCGCTGGTGTGGGTGGGGTGGGGAGGGAGCTCCCGGAGTGTGTGGGATGGGTACCCACAGCGGGGAGTCCCGGGCCCCCGGTACCGCTCGCCCCGCGTGCCAGCTCCTCAGGGCGTCCTGCGTGCTTCCTCCACATTCACTCAGCCCGAGGGGCGCACGACTGTCTGGGCGCCAAGCGCTCGTGGTTAGCAACGTGTGATTGTGGTACGTGGCTTCCAAGAAACATTTGGGATTTTGTTTAGGTTTTCAAAGAAACGTGTGAGTATAAACTGTTGAGGTAGCAAATGTAGCTTCTGGCCAGAGGCAGAGCATCTGTTTGCCCATTGGCCGCCGCAGAAGGGATCCCAGAGGTGCTGGGGTTTCGGCCTCTCTCCTTCCAGTGCCTGGAGGGAATGAGCCTCCATCGCTCGTTATGGGAACTGTGACGCTGACGGTCGGGGCGCCACCTGGGATCAGCCAGAAGGGACCAGGGCCTGAGATTGGCCCTCATGTTTGCCCGTCACTGCGTGGCTGTTACACACACTCCTTGAGTGGAGCTGTGTGTCCTTGTCTTCTGTCCATGCTTAGAGGGTGGGAAACCATCCCCTGAAATGAGAAAACTTCTGCCACATGGGGGCGGCAGTCTCCAGGGAAGGGGTTCGCACTGTATTCTCAAGCTGGCACAAGTGGGCCCTCTCCCTGCGTGAGGCCAGGGAGGGAGTGAGAGCTAGCAGTGCCCCCGAGCTGGGACAAGGACAAGGGCATGAACGGGGCCCTCTGTTTCAAGAAGCACCTGAGTTGAGGCTGTGTGTGGGGTGGCCAGTCTGGTGGGGTCCCGGATGGCAGGAATGGCCGCGTCTCCGTCCTCCAGGCAGTGCCTGCGTTTCCCGTAGCTGCAGAGACACCCCAGAGCCGGGCAGTTCAGAACCTGGCCCTTCCCTCCTTCTGCCCATTCTAACCTAAAGTTGCATTTTCCCTTTTCTCATTCCGCTTTCCCTCTCCTTGTTCTCGTGTCCCAGATCAGGCTGCACACACGTGCACTTGTGACTTCAGGACCAGTGCCCCTTCCTGTTCATGGCGCTGGGCGGGACGGAGCTGGATGGGGCCGTGGAAAGTTTGTCTCCAGTACTCCATTGTTTTGTTTCCACGATTCCATCAGCTCCTGATCTCATGCCACTTGCTCAACTGAATACAGTGCCCTAACCTCATAGGTCTCTGTTTTTCCCTTTTGGTTCCCTTTCTGTTTTTCAAGAACAACATTGTGTATATAAATAAAATGCTGAAGGAAATGAAAGTAAAGTGGCAAGAAGGTGTTTTTTTTTTTTGACTTCTTGGTGTGTGTGTGTGTGTGTGTGTGTGTGTGTGTGTGTGTGTGTGTGTGTGTGTTTTAACATCGCTATCTTTTCTCCACCTGAGTGGGGTGGGGAGGCAGTGCACGCTGATGATGCATGTGGCTCCCTTTCTTAACTTCACCCTAAATTAGAGTGTCCTCCCTCTGCCTGGCAGTGCTAGAGGAGAGTGCCAGCCAGCAGTCTGACTCCAGTAGATTCCTTTGGGAGGTTCTCTGGGCTTGCACCCTTCGTTGAGGTCCCTCAGCATCCGAGAAGATTTTTCTAGACAGTATTACCTTGCTTTAAGAACACATTCCCCAAAATAGATTTCAGAGAGCTTCGGAGAATAAAAACAAGACTCTAACTTAATTATTTCACTCCTCCCGCGCTAAAAAAAAAACACACCTATGAAATACTTGACTGCCCATTTTCAGTTGTTTTTCAAGCGTGCATTCCTATTTAGGGCTTTTTTTTTTTTTTTTTTTTTAGTTGAGAGTCGTTTGCTTTAAATCAATTCTTTAAACTGTGAATCTCTTAGAGCTGCTTCTCATATAGTAGCTTTTCTGTCTGTCCTTTTTTTTTTTTTTTTGGAAGCACACTTCACTCTAGCCCAGCCAGAGAGCCCCTACCGGCTTTACTGAAACCCTTCTAAAAATAGCAACTTTCCCTGAAGCCACAGCCTGAATAGGAACCAGTCAGGTCCCAAAGGAAGCTTCTTGGGAAACTTCAAGTCATGAAAATTAGGATTCGGAAATGACGCAGGCTTTTTGGTGTCAGAAGTGATATAATTCCCTGCTGTGGGCGAACCAGGCGCTTATAGTTGGAACCCTTTCGCCTTGGAGCGGGCCCACTGGCTCCGTGGGTTTAGACAGATGAGGGGGTGGAGAGTCGGCTTGGCCCATGGAGTCCCCAGCCAGCCGGGAGGTTCACTGCAGCTCACGCTCCAGGCTGGGGGTTGCACGGGCTGGGTGGACGAGGGCCCCATGCACCCCACAACTCGGGGGGGGGTCACGTCCAGAGAGCCCTGGGTGCCCTTCTACACCCCTTCCCCAGAGCTGGCGCCTTCGCGGCACCCAAGACAAGAACTGGGGCCCACGCAGGGGCCTCGGGGGCTGGTCACGCCTCCACTCTGCCGAGAGATTGGTTTTGATTCCCTCCTATCCGTTTCAGGTTGTGGCGAGGGTAACAAGAGTCCTAGACACAGGCTGTGTCCTGGGAACGGCAGAAGCAGAGGCACCAGCATTCCCTCGCTCTCCATCTCTTTAGCCCCCACTGCGTCTTCTTTCCCAACCAGCAGACCCTAACCCACTCACTTTAGAGCTAAGCTGCCGGTCGACACAGCACCTTAGCTCTACTGCTCTCTTCGTCTGGGAAAGGCTCTGTGAATGACGGGAAGCAGCAGAAATGAAGCATCGGTGGCCGATGGAGCGTTTGCAGATTATTGCGGGCATCCAAGAGAGTTCTAGTCACATCCACATCCTTGGCGTGATAATAATCGTGCTATCTTTGTGCTGATGCGGTCCAGGCTCCAGCAGGAGCAATTTATGCATTACCTTTCGTTTTCCTGCCGCAGCCCTGCGAGCTGGGGCCTGTCATTGTCATTTCATAGACGAGGAAACAGAGGCACGGAGCCGGTAGCAGGGCCTCCAGATCCCACCCCAACCACTGTGCTCTGCAGCAGACGTTCTGGAAACTCGAGCAGCAGGTTTTGCAGAGACTCCCAGACTTTTGTACCGAAAAGGACAAGCGCCACAGAGCCTGGGAAAGCGGGGAGGCAGCAGTGGAGGGAGGGACCTCCTCGCTCCGCTGCAGCCCTTCTGGCTCAGAGCTTCCCGGCGGGCCCAGGTGGTCTTGGCAGGGAAATGAGTCTTTCCCATTAGACCCCATCCTCCCCAGGGCCTTCTGCCCTGCTCTGCCTCTTGCCTGCATCTGCACATGACTCCCTCTTGGGCATGAGGACAGTCCCCAGACCTCCCGTGGGGGGCGGGCGGCGGGCTGCCAGCAGCCAAGGGCAGGGCCTGAGAGCCCTGGCCCAGGAGGTGGATGGCGTGGGTTCCCGCCCTGACTCCCCCGCTGAGGTGCTGTGTGACTACCAGGCTGCATCTCCTCCCCGTGCCTCAGTTTCCCTGCGTATAAGATAGAAGTGGTGACAGTAGGACTTGTCCCAATCCCATTAGGAAGATGTGGTGAGAAGATCACCGAGCGTCTCCTACCCTGGCGAGTGAGCGTCTCCTACCCTGGCGGCCCCAGAGGCTTGTGGGGAGGAACCAGGGCGCCCAGTGGGCTTGGCTGAGTGTGCAGCAGCCACTCTGGGCCCCCTCCTCCTCCCTGTGGGCTGACCGCCTCTCTCCCACCTGAGACTAGTATCTAGGTACCAGGGGCAGGGGCGGCTGCATCCCTGTCCCCGTGACCGGATCCGGAAGAGGGGGAGCCGCGTCCCCGTGACTGGCATCAGCCCTTCTCCCCACTTCTCCAGCGATGTGTCGGAACCAGATTACCTAAGAAGGTCCCACGAGTGCACTCTTGTGTTTCTGCTCTGTTTTCTGTCCCTTGACCTGCCCCACTGGGGAGGGCATTGCAAGTGCCCCTCCTCACGCACCCCCCGCTCCACCACTGCTGCGTGTGGCCCACCCTGTCCCACTGCGCGTCTCCATTCCTTTGCTTTTTGAGGACCTTATCAGCATTTTCACTCCCGTGTCCACCAATTACTTTAGTGTCTAGCAGCTATGAATCTCCTTGCTCTACATTTTCCTAGGTCTTTTCTGTTTTAGTAAACGTGGTCTCCCACCTCTGTAGAGAGCAGTCTCCTCCCTTTGGGGTGCAGCTCTGGCTGTCTGTGCTTATCCGTCTGTCAGTGGAGGTTTGTTGTGCTCGGTGCTGTGCTGGTGCTCCAGGTGAGGGTGCACAGGTAGACAAGTCCCTGCCCGCTGCAGGCAGTTGGCAGGTATGCGCCCTGTCACTGGCACCTGCCCTTCAGGCAACTTGCCCCAGTTAGGTGGAAGGGGCCTGAGTACCCGTCACTGTGGCGTGATGGCGTGTGTCCCGTCAGCTCCTGCCAGGATGTCCGAGCAGGCAGTTAGTGGGAAGGGATGTCAGGGAGAGCTCTGGGGGCGGCAGTGAGGTCTAGCCAGTCTCTGAGGAAGAAGAGGGGCTTGAGGTGGACGGGGTGGGCTTGAGCCCCCAGTTGGGGACCCTGTATGTATGGAGGCCTCGGGATGGGGCACAAGGGGGTTCCAGGCACTGGGGAACTGGCCAGGAGAGGGTTGGGGCAACTGCAGGGATGAAGCTAAAGCCCTGGGCAGTGGCAGGGGGGTAGGGTGGTGAGGGGCTGTGAGGGAGGCCCTGCGTGACTTGAGGAGTGCTTGGAGGTTACCTTCAAGCTTTAGGGCTGTTCAGTGCTACTACCTACCCCCCATCTACCTACCTCCCTACCTGCCTGGCAGCTGTACCTACCCATCTACCCACTTGCCCACCCATCTATCCAGGCATCTCTCTGTTGCTGGTTGACATGGTCCCTTCTGGGTTTGAGATGGTAGATGTGGAGGTGGGTGGGAGCAGGAGGAGGCTGGTGGAGGGTCCAGGCCAGAGGTGATAAGAGCCCAGTGGAGGCAGCGATGGCTGTGCCGACGGGGCTGCGGTGGGCTCTGACCTGAGCCACTGGGTCAGGCAGCCCACGGGCACAGAGAGTGTCTGGTGCCGTTCTGACCCAGCGCCTGACACTGACTGAAGGGGGAGTGGCTGGGCGCATCTCTGAAGTATGAGCAGGAAGCCCAGGGGACCCTGGGGTCAGGAGAGACCTGATACCCTCCTGTGGGTGGCAGGGAGCACCCCACCCCCACCCCATGACAGAAGCCCGTCGAGGCACCGGGCTACTCTCGCCTGCTCTGTGTGTTTGCTGGCTGCTCCTCACAGGCCAGAGGACCCCGGCTGTTGAGGGTGGAGGAAAGTGGTGGGGGGGGGGCTTGTGAGAGACCCTGGGTCCGAGTGGCGGCCGTGCTGTGCAGCCCGGAGGGCTCGGTGGACGTCCGCTGCCTCCGTGTTAACGATTATTTCTGCCTGTCTTTCGTGTCCTCTCTTACAGCCCCCAACTTCTGGCCCTTTCACCTCCTCCTTTGGAGGGGCAGGATTCTCAGATGACCCCTTTAAAAGTAAACAGGACACTCCCGCTCTGCCTCCGAAGAAACCTGCTCCTCCGCGGCCTAAACCGCCCAGCGGTCAGTACGCTTTCTTCTCTCACAGCCACCCGCCCACCGTCGCCAGACGGCGGGGGGACTGAGGGCCCCTCCTTTCACCAGCCCAGAGGAGAGCAGACGCTGCAGGGCCTGCACTCAGAGCAGGGGGCTCTTACCTCTGCCCCGTCGCCTGGGTCCGCACACACTGTGTGCCTGGGACATGCTTCCCGCCCCACCTGCCCTCACCTCGTCCTCTGGGCCCCTTGGCTCCGGGCTCTGTGTGGGGCTCCGGGCTCTGTGTGGGGCTCCGGGATGGTCTCCGGAAGGCCAAGAGCTCAGAGCCCTCCTTGCGGTCGGGAGAGCTGCCGCTGGCCCCCGGTTCAGCATGCAGTCGTGGCCCCTCCGACCTCCCCACCCAACCCGAGCTCTTTCCCAGGTTGGCTCAGGGAGGACCCAGGGGTGGGGACGGCAGCAGCAGTGGCTGAGGCCCCCCCCTCAATCCAGTGCCTCCAGACTGGTTAAGGACTTGGGGAGGGGTGAGGGGGGTCTTCCTTGGCCATGTTTGATGTGAGAGGAGGCAGGATGGCTCGAGGCTCCTTTCTTCTCCGCTCCGGCCCCAGCATCTAGGCGGATGGCTCCGAGCAAGGGGTTTCCTGTAGACTCTACCTCTCCTGGCTACGGTGGTGTGGCTGCTTTCTCTCAGGAGTGAGCCTGGCATGTCCCCCTGAGGATGCTGAGGACTGTTCGCTCATGCAGGGGATCTCTTACGTGATGGCGATAGGCCGACAGGCCAGGTTGCCAGACTCAAAAGCAGAAAGCTGTTGCTCCAAGCAGCAGAGGGATTCACTGCAAATTCCCAGTCCATTTATCTGTCCCCTCTTCATTGTTCACGCTCATCTCCCAGCAAAGTCACCTATGTTGTCCTTAGACTTCTGGGTGGCCACAGGAGAACCACACGCTCCCTCGGTCGTGCCTTCTGTTCCACAGCCTTCCTCTCCCCGGTCCTTTCTGTCGGAGGGCGGTGCTCTCCTTCCCGCCCGAGCTCGCCCTTCCCCATCATTCTACACCGGGGACTCGCCTTGGCACCTTGTGGTCATCGGTGCAGGCCCCCAAGCTCTCTAGTTTCAAGGGGTCATCAGTCCAAGGCTGGCCAGTCTTCCTACACCTACCACTGGAGCCAAACAGAGGGGAAAAGCTATTTAAAAACGCTCCCTCTCCCCTTCCGTCACCTGGGCTGGCCAGGGCTTTCTCTCAGGAGGACAGGAACTCCACCCGCAGTGCCCAGTTTGGCCTCCTTGTGGATGGGTCATGAGAGGAAGCACGACCAACCGGCGGGGTGAATTTATAACAGGTTTTCTATGAACTGTGAGCAGAAACACACACATAAAGAGATCACTTCTGTAAGCCGCGCATCAAAGGCATTTATCATAAAACGGCGGAGAAAAGCAAAAACAACAAAGGAATTCCCTTGTGTCTTTGAGAAGCCGCTTATGTATACCTTAGAGGCAGTGGCCCTTAGGGAACCCCTGACGGTCTCCTGATGGAATGACATCGGGCCTTCTCACTCCGCCTGAAAGATGGGAGCCACAGCACGCCTGCACACACATGCACACGCAGTCACACACTGCACTCGTGTACACACTCTCACAGTGCTTGCGTACACCTGCATGCTACCGCACACGTTAAAGCACACACACACAAGTGCACACACGCCCAGCGGCTCGGCATCTGTCGGGCCTCGTGGAGGAGCTGCTCCCCTCGCTGGCTGTGGCAGGCGCGGAGCTTCATTCTCGGGGTTTCTTGGAAACACCCATCTCAGCCTCCTCCCCTTCCCTGAACCAATGCTGGGTGCTTTTGAACTTGCCCTCTGCCGTCACCTCCCCTTGTGTCTCCCTCTGCGAGCCTCTCCACCCCGCCTTGGCTTCTGCTTTCAGTGTGCCGTGGACTTAGAAAGCAGAGCCCACCAGAGGCACGGCTCACCTCCTTGGAGCTGACTTCAGGGCTCGGGCTTTTTAGAGCACTGTCCACATTTGGGGAGGTTTGGGCCTGTATCCCGGGGGTCTCAGGCTGCCTTTGCTCGTGACTTTGGGCTGCCTCAACCTTGCTGTGCCACAGCCTGCTAGGTGCCAGGTGCCCCGAATAGCCTCTTCACATCACAGCCCTCAAGGTGCACGTGCATGACTGTTAGCTTGCCAGATTCTAGCAAGAGCCGCAAAGACAGGGCAGGCACCATGATGTCCTCTTACCGGAACTGGAAAGGGAAGTGAGAGAGGTCACGTGTGGCCCAAGGTCATGCAGCAAGGTGGTAGCAGGACCAGCCCTGGACCCAGGGACCACCACCGCCCCCCTGCCGGCCTCCCACCCCTGTAGACAGCTGTAATGAGAATCAAGCTGTGAGGATCGGGTGCTCTGGACAATAGTCAGCTTCTGTGCAGTGCTTAATCTGTGAGCGGCCACGATGTGTCTGCGTAGAGGCCTAAATGTCTCTCATCTGATTCTCTTACCTAGAAGCAGTGGCTGAACAGGAAATCCCTGCGTTGTACACACTGCTGGGTGGTAGGTACACACTGTGTGGCGGGTGCCACTGGAGCAGTTCCAGTGGTGTTTCTGCTGTGATTTCATACTAACCTCTAACAACCTGGAAATTGCTGGCTGTGCCGATGTACCCGCGAGGGACACCTGACCCAGCAGGTGGATGTAGGTGGGTGGGGGCATTTGGCTCTTTGAGGGATGTGCAGGAAGGTGTCCACCCCATGCTGCTTCCCTGATTGAGGGAATTGGAGCCCAGCTGTGCGCACTGCTCTCCCCTCCCCAATCCAGGCTGCAAGGAGCAAGGCCACTTAAACCGGAGCCGCCTGGCAGTTATCCGGTTCTCAGCAAGACAGGTCAGCAGAGGAGAGTCGGAGGAAGTCCCACTCAGAACGGTTGTTATGAAAGCATCAGGCCTGGCTCTTGTTTTCTTGGCTACTAAAGATGAGAAGCAACCAAGAAGATGTCCAAGTGTTGTTGTCGTTGTTTTTGTAAGAAAACAAAGTCCAGCAGTTTGCAAGGGAGGGATGGAATGTGCTTTTCTGCTCGTCTTGCTGACCCAGCCTTTTCCCGCTTCGAGGGGCCGTGTGGCCAGCATGTGGCAGCAGCCACCTTCACCTGGGAACGCCGGGCGGTCACGCTCAAGGGCCATCCTGACACGTGGGGGAGCGTTGGTCTCAGGCGGCTGAGCCGGGAGGAGATGAGGCAGGTACCCTGTTCCCGGGGACGTGTGGCCCTGGCGGTCGAGCTGTGATCCCGCGAAGGTAGGCGAGTGGACAATCCAGCCTGCTGGGTGATGATGATTTTTCTCAAAAACCACACACATAGCTTCATACCTGCACTCCAAAAACCAAGAGGAAGGAATGGGCTCTTCTGTAACCCTCGCCGCCCCACGTGTGAAATGGGTCTGATTGGCCACATTCCCACTTGAGACTTGTCTGCAGGGGACCCAGAGGTTTCTAGAACCCTGCTAGGTCTTTGCGCCTGGAGTCGGCTCCGATGTGTGAGGCCAGGACAGGCGAATCTGATGCCATATCCCTCCAGCATCTGGGCCACCTGTCCCACTAGAATCCCGAGAGGCTGTGTGATCAGGATGGTTTCACGTTCCAGCCGCTTCCATTTCCCTGAGGGGCTCTGGGCAAGTGTCTTAACCTTGCCGAACCTCAGTTTCCCTGCCTGAACATGGGACCAGCTCTGGCCTAGCATGTGGCCTCTCTGGTAAGTGCCTTGCACAGTGATTACCATGCTGGGCATGGTGTGCATCCCCCAACCCATCCCCAGGGTACAGAGACCAGGACTCGGGGTCCTCCTTCCCTAGCTCCTTTCCCGGGAAAGACAGGGGCTGGGCCTGAGGTGGACGTATGCATACAGGGATCTATCAAGGGATCCTTTTCCCCCATGAGATTGCAGTTTAGCAGAAATCTTTGCAGTTGAAAAAAAGTCAGAGCGTGGGTAGTTGAACTTCAAAGAGGTCTCCAGGGTCCTCTCTGGCGAAGCTCAGCTGTCATCACTCGTGGGACCAAATGCACGTTTGGGTCTGAGTTACTCCTGGTTTTTGGGGTGCCATCTCTTGTGCACCAGCGGCTGCAGTTTTTACATTCTGTGGGAGCTGATTTTTTGTTTGTGTTTTTAAGCTTGATTAAAGATTAATTGACATGTGGCAAACAAACATATATAAGCATCAGCCTGTGTAGTCACGGTGGGGATCCCACCGACTGGGACCCTCACCAGGGTTCTCTGGGAAAGAGTTCTGGTGTCATAGGCGTGTGACCGGCACAGCCCGCGGCTGGCCGTCTGCTCTGACCCAAGCCAGAAAGTGGACCTTTGGGGGCTGTCACGAATCACCCTCTGTGGCATGTGCACGGAGCTTTGGTATCAGCGCTGTGTTCTCTGTGCCTGGAGGTCTTTTCTAGAAAGGTCTATCAAGGTATGAAATGACCAGCAGGTGTCTGTTTGGGGTAGAGAGAATTGGTTTCTTCTAGGCAGATGCAAAACAGACCGTTCTGGCAGCCGCCGAAACCTGTCAGTTAGAGTTAGCGCTGGCACACCTCCCCCAGGTAAACAGCAGTGTGCTTTCTGCAACGGATCAGAGATCGAGATCAGTCAGAACTCACCGCCAAAGAGTTTCTAGGTAAAAGTTGTTGATTTGCAAAGGGAGAAACAGATTTTTTTTTTAAGTGCAGGAAATGGCTGTGTGGGTGTCAGTGATTGGGCCTCGCGCCTGCGGCGACAGATAGCGGGATCCTGTGCCCCGGGCCCCACCCTTGCCACTTCCTGCAAGTGCAGCCCCGCGTTGTGGTTCCTGCAGCGCCCGGGTGACACCAGCTAGCGCGCCTTCACCGCTAACCAGCCAGTCACCTTTAACCTTTCCCCAATTTAATTATTATTACTGCTAATAACCTTTGCACCTTCAGGATAAAACCACGCACACACTGGCGATGTCTTTCCGCCCCTCTTCCCCTTCCCATAATTCTTCCAACACACACAGGACAACGGGATACCGTTTAACCGGGGTCCTGTTTGGTTCAAGTGATTCTCAAAAAGTAAATAGATAAATAATCGTTTCTCCCCTAGAACATGAGTCTCCTCCCCCAGCCGTGACTGACTCCACACAGGGTGACTGGCTACAGGATCTTTCTCTTGGGCGGTTTTCTGGTTGCCGCCCACTCTTGGGCCAGCCCGCTGGCTCGGTGGTCCGCTTGACCGTGCTGGGAGCTGCCACACAGGACTTGGTCAGGGAGGACGCCCCGGGTTCGTCCGTGGTGCCAGCCCAGGTGTGTGCTTGGCTCTGAGATGCCAGGCTGGGGGTGAAACCAGGGTGGTCATCCTTGGCCTGTGTGGGTTCCGTCCCCTTGTTTATTGCACAAGATCCACTCTTAAAATGGCTTCTCCAGTTGAGCCGTGCGGTTAGCACCTCAGCCTTGAGCTTAACTACTTTAATTCCGTTCCCACGATGATTTCAGAGAGATAATTTGGTGGGTACCTGTGAAGTTCTAGAACGGGACGAAAGCAGTTCACTGCCAGCTTGAGGAGCCTGGAAAATTGTGGCAGTTGCCAGCCAGCCAGGGTTGGGGTGCTCCAGGGGAGCCTCAGGCGCCCAGCCTGGCGGAGGCTTCCTTTCCCGCGGGCCACCCCCTGCCCGCCGGGAGCTTCTGTGCCAGGGCTGGGCGGGACCCCTGACAGCGTGTGCTCGAGAGCCGGCTCCCAGCAGAGGGAGAAAAGTCATTGTCCTCTCAGTCCTCTGAGAGTCATTGTCCTCCTTTGTCCTCTCCTTAACCTGTAAAACGCCTGGAGATGAATTGCTCTTTGGGGTGAATTTCTGTTCTGCAAAGTTGGCAGAGTTCGAAAATAGAAGCATTTGCCTACCTTAGCACACGCCCACTCTCCTGCACCCGGAATCGAGCGGTGGATTGAGTGGGAGTTGAGTGACGCTCTTGTTGCCTATCGTTCAGCGGGGTACAAGTGCCCAGGCTTGGGGTTCTGGAACAGAGCAGTGAGGGCTCAACCAGCTGGGCTCTGGTGGTGGGGTATAGCAGGGCCTCGTGTTGGGGTGCAGGCTCAGAGAGTCTGGACTCCCCTCTCTAGTGTCTGTGCATCCGTGTGAACAGACAGCAGCCGCCACCTTGACCCCGGGCCCCTCCCCAGCCGCCGGGGGGCGCCTCGTGTACCTGCCCCCAGGCCTCCCGCAGCCCCTTGTTTCCACCTACAGCAAGGTGAGGGGGCCCAGGAAGATGTTCCCCTGTGCAGCCCTTGCTGTTCGGATGGGATGAATGTGGTCCCTCATCTCTCCATCTCTCACATTCAGAGCACTGAGTCAACCCCCCGCCGCTGCCATTGTCTATTGAAAAACAGCACATGTGTGTATCTGAGTGGGTCCTGGGAACTGGCCGTAAAAGGAGTGAGAGTGGGCGGGTCCCCCATCTACTACAGGCTCTCTCGGCTCCTTTTGTGCGGCCCCTACAATGGGAGGGGGCTCTGGGTGGGCTCTGCGCCCCCCCTCCAGTGCACAAGTGCCTTCAAACTGGCTTCCAGACCCGCCGTGTGGCACCCTGGGGATTTTGTTAAATGTGGGCACGGCGCCTCTCTGCCCGTGCAGTGGTGGCATTCTGGCAGCATTGGCACTGCTCTGTAGGGAGGAACAAAGCCTGGGCCACCGCGGCCCCAGGGCTTTCCCCACCAGGCTGTAGCTAACATCTCCCTTGTCCCCCCGCCCCAGGGCACCCGAGGCCCCTCAGAGGGACGAGGCAGGCCAGCACACAGGGCTGATTCAGCAGAGTGTGTTGCAGGCACAAATCAAAGAACAAATATGATTTTTCAAAAAGCAGAACTGTGAGACCTGCCAGTCTGCATTAGTTTAGTTGCGAAGACTGATTTGTGATTTGTAAATTCGTTTATATGTCATGTACCCCCTCCCCGTTTTTGCTGCAGAACTAAAGTAGCCCCTGTCAGGTTTCTTATGAATGTCTTAGGAGCTTTTCGTGGAAACCTTGAAAATTGTATTTTTCAGTCCAAAGGATATTTGTCTTTTGAGGACCCCAAAAGTGTGGCTCCTTTTCCCCCTTCTCCCCTTTTCCTTCTGACAGTGCGAAGACCCCACATCCAGTGGGCTCTCAGCCTTGACTACCCCGGGCACCTCACAGAATGAAAAACGCATCAGTTCAGGGGGCGCCTGGTGGATAATAGTAAATATTTGTTCAGCTTTTCTCAACAATTCAGAACCAAACCTCATCCTGTTCCCTTCAATGCATTAAGCAGATTTTTCTTAAAATTCGGTAAATATTTTTAGTGGAAAATCTCAAGGCTGTGATGGTGGGGACCTCAGATTTTATCTGCCGGCGCTGTGCTGCTTGGCACGGCTTTGATCTGCCGGGCTTGCCTTCTCCTCGCGTGTGCATCAGCCAGAGCGAGCGGGGCTGGTGTCTGCAGGACTCCTCGCTGGCAAGCCACTTGGGTGGCCCTGTGGGTCACGTCCTGAGAAATTAGCTCTCCTCGCTCGCCCGCCCCATCCCGCCACAGGGGGACATGTGTTTTTCACGTGTGTTGGTGAAAAGCGATCTTCTTCACTTAAAAGTTCCCAAGTGATTATGGTTGTGAAAGGTTGTGCTCCGGACAGCCTGCTTTCTCTCTCCCCCCAGTTAAGCTTTTTTGGTGGGTTTAAGGGGGCAGGAAGGGAGGCACCAAGGTGACAAGGAGTGCCTCCTTCCAGCCGCAGCTCTCCTGTGTAGTATGACTTTCAGAAGCCTGGCGGTTGTGTAGGCGTCCCCTGTAGTGTAGGACAAGTGACCATTGTGTAGGCGTCCCCTGTAGTGTAGGACGAGTGACCGTTGTGTAGGCGTCCCCTGTAGTGTAGGACGAGTGACCGTTGTGTAGGCGTCCCCTGTAGTGTAGGACGAGTGACAGTTGTGTAGGCGTCCCCTGTAGTGTAGGATGAGTGACAGTTGTGTGGACGTCCCGTGTTGCAACGAATGGCAGTTTGGGAACGTCCTGTGTTGTGTAGGGTAGTAGCTCAGGTGGGGCAGCTGTCCTGACCACAAACCTTTGTTTTTTATTTTTCTGTTTTGTTGTTTTTGTATTTAAGTCTCATCTACAGAACTGCATTTTCCAACTGCAGCCCTCAATCTTATAAATAGAACGCAGCAAGTATCTGGTTGGGATGAAAACGTACACTCAGACTCATGTCTAATTTTGATATTTTCATTCATCCGATTTATTGAGACCCCCCAAATCACCCAACCCTCTTACTTTCCTTCTAAGTAAAGAATTTCAAGCAAGAGAACCTGGCTTCTTTCAGTGTTCACATTTGTATGTTGAGGGGGATTTGTGTTCCAGCATTCTCTCCACTCGCCGCCGCTGCAGGGACCCTCCCGGCAGAGAGCTTCCCGAGAGGCGAGGAGGGAGGGTCGGCACGGGCTTCACCACTGCTGGGTTGCCGGGGGCCTGTGTGGCCTCGGAAAGTTCAGAAGTAGGAGAATAAAAGACATTGCTACCAGGGTGGGGCCGGCCACTGAGGTTTTTTTTAACAGCACACACCGTGGTAAACCATCGGGTTCATATTGTTTTTGCTCAAGGCTGTCCTGTGTGCGGTTTCGGTGCACCGCTGGGGTAGCTGCTGAAACTGCTGCGGTTTGAAATAAGCCCTATTCTGTCCTATCCTCAACCTTGCATTCCTCCCCCTGGTCATGAAGACTCCTCTGAGTGACGGAGAGTCTCTCTGGGGGGCGCGGCAGCAGCTTCCAGCCCCTGCAGTCACAGCCTCCCCTACGCTCGGGGCTCCCTTCCCTGGGCAGGTGTCTAGGAATGACAGGCCAGGTATCATCCTGGTTAGCTTTACACCAAAATTTTAAAAAAAAGTGATCTGTGCTCTCTTCACTGAAACACACCCCAGTCAAACTCTTTCCTTACTCGCAGTACCTGGAGCCATGGAAAGGCATAAAGCCGGGCAGCCGACTTTGCTCAGGGGGCACGGAGGCAGATCGAGTTACTTTGTCCCGTTTGAGATGAGCAACACCTCAGAGAATCAGAAAAAAAAAAAACAATTAAGGAGTTAGTAGAAGTGGTTACGTAAAAGCAGGAACTAGCCCCAGAATGTTTTAAAAGTGCAGCTGCTAAAAATAAACGGGGGCGCAGAGTGGGAAGTTTGGACCGAGGGCAGTCGCGGCGAGGGTTTCTTTGTAAAAAGCCTCTGCTCGTGAGCATCGTGTCGGGCCGATCCGGGGATGCCACCGATTTCGCACGTGCCAGGTCCGATAATTCAGCCTCTGTGCCTGAGCACAAAAACAGATAACCGAGAAAAAACCGTTTGTTTCCCCCCCCCCACGCCCCCGAAAACAGGAGCAGTTGATGTGCCCTGGTTTCATATTAACACAGTCATGATTTCTAAATAACAACGGTTTCGGCAGCAGAGCAAAACCAGGCCCGGGCTGTGCTTGACATGATTGCCAGTTCTCATCTCCCCGATCATCTCTGTGCTTGTCGGAAACCTCAACTTGACATTCTAGCCGGCTGGATTCTTAACTGCCCCCCACCCCCCACCAAAAACTGATTAAAAAAAAAAAAGTCCCCCAGAGCAGGGGAGGAAGGTCTTCTTAATTGAAAAAGGAAAAAAAAGAAAAGCGCAGAAGTGGGCGATGATGTATTTATTTGAACATTTGGACTGCTGTGGTCGCTCTCAGGGCCTGGCTGGGGTCGACTGACCCACTTATCCCGGCTCAGATGTCTGCCCTTTGTGAGCAACTCCTGCAAGAAATGCTCCAGGAAATCAAGCAGCCGTCCACCCTGGACTTGCTGCTGGAACCAGAGGCTGCTCTGGGCCCTGGGCTTTTCAGCCTGTCCCTGGCAACTCTTACTTTTTCTTGGATTTGGATTTTGCTATTTGGTTCATTATTTTAGTTTCTGATGTAAAAAAATTAGCCCAAGAGTGCACCGATGAATATTTGTTGCCCTTTCTTGCAAAGGAGGGAAGCCAGAGGCCAATATCCCTTCCTGGCTCATCAGTGGGGTTCCCCCTAAGGCCTCAGGCCCCTCAGGATGGCCCCGTGGAGCCTGGGTGGTGGCACCCCGCCCACGAGGACCCCCACCAGGAAGAGGGGGCTGGTATTACTGGCACCTGCAGTGTGCTGAGCCCCGCCTACGTGGAGCTGACCCTCAGGTGTGCCGGAGGCTAGACCAAGACAGGTTGGTGCACGGGAGGTAGACAGGGCAGTGGGGAAGCCTGCGGGGGTGGAGTGAGCCCTGGAGAAGGGTCTTCCAGGGGAAGGGCAAGGCTGTGTCAGGGCGGGGGGAGAATGGCCGGGCTGGACAGTGCAGGGCGGTCAGCATGGTGGAAGTCGCTAGTTGCTATGGGAAGGAGGCCGCGGTGGCCAGGCTGCAGGGACTGTGCCCGCTGAGGTCAGTGTCCCTTCCCTCAGTGTCCCCATCCCTCAGGACTGCGTCTCCCAGGGTGCCCCTGCCAGAGGCACACATTATACCAGCTCAGTTCGCAGGTGAGGACCCGTCACCCTGGGCCCAGAGAAGGCTGCAGGTGTTTCAGGCCGCCCCCACCCCGAGCATAGTTCACTCGGGAACATGTCTGTCCATCCACAAGCCCAGCGACGCCCACGGCTTGGGGTTTGGAGAGCGAGGTGGGGTCTGCGTCTTGGCGCACCCTGCAGGGGGCCTCTTCTGTGGTGGAGGTGGGGCACACCTGGGGCATGGTGCTGCTTCACCCTGCAGAAGGAGGTTGCACGGAGGGACTGAGGAAGCAGGATGGTGGCGGCCAGTGCAGACAACTCAGCAGTTCAAGGGGAGGACACCGTTGCCCAGGGACTGCACGTGCGCACCACGCTGCGCACGGGGCATACGAGTGGCTCTGTTAGAGCAGAGAGCTGCAGTCGGGGGTCCTCGGTTTCCTAGTGGGGCCCATAGGGGCAAGCTGTCCTGACCTCTAGGGATTGGAGCTGCGCCAGCCTGGCCTGGCATTGGCAGACCAGTAATGCTTGATTTACGAAAGCAGGCAGCCCATCCCAGGCCGAGCCTGGCTCCGGCAGCCGTGCACAGCCGGCGCTCTATTACCCTGTGTGAGTGTGCTAGAGCCGTCGTAACAAATACCACAGACTGGGTGGCTTAGAAAGCCGAAACTGATCGTCTCACAGATCTGGAGGCTGCAAGTCCGAGATCAAGCTGTAAGCAGGGTTGGTTTCTCCTGAGGCCCCTCTGCTTGGCTTGTAGACAGCGTCCTCCCCCCGTGTCTTTCCGTGGTCTCCCCTCTGTGCATGTCTGTGTCCGACTCTCCTCTGCTTCCAAGATCACCAGTCCTGTTGGATTAGGGCCCACTCATAGGACCTCATTCTAATTTAATTACTTATGCAAAGATCCCGTGTCCAAAGACGGTCACATTCTGAGGTACTGGGGGAGAGGACCTGAACATAGTGAATTGGGGGGTGCTGCGGGGGGAACCAATTCAGCCTATCACAACCCCATTTCATGGATAAGGAAACTGAGGCTGAGAGAGTAAGGCTGAGTGGGGTGGTGGCCATGCTCTGCACCGTGTTCCAGGGGCCCACAGCCCACTCCCTGCCCAGGGCCGAGCTGGGAGGGCTGAACACAGGCATGGGGAGACAGCGGGTCACAGGCGTTTGAAGTGGAGGTGCCATCTGGGGAGAGGGACTGTCTGAAAAGAAGCCCCGGGTTGGGGGGTCCTGTGGGGGGAGGTGCCGCTCAGGCCCTGGAGGGCTGTCGGGGGATGAGGTTGGCAAGGGTTTCACGTGGGCTGTAGGGCCTTCTGGATTCGCCACAGCGGATGCGGGGGCCCAAGGCAGGGCTGGGCATGGTGGAGCTTGCATGTTAGGAAGCTCCATTCAACAGAGGGGTCTAAGCAGCGGGCCTTGCCCTAGGCAGCGGGGACACAGCCGAGGACAGCAGGGCCCTCACCCTCGTGGAGCTCACATTCTGTTGGGAAAGAGAGAAAATACACAGCAAGTGACATAATGACGACAGAGCATGATGAGGGCTGTAGAGGCGTCTGAGCCAGAAGTGGGGAGGGCGACCTCTGTGTGTGCGGCACCCACACGAGGAAGAGCGTTCCAGCCTGGGCAGCAGCAAGCGCAGAGGACTGCGCTAGGCAGGGGCAGGTGGCCGAGGCTGGGGTGTGTATTCCCAGAGCAGCGGGGAGAGCTCGGCAGCGTCGGGTCAGCTCTGCGTTAAAAGGCCGCCGTGCTGGGTGCGGATGGCCCATGGGGCGAGAAGCTGAGAGGGTGAGCAGTCAGTGGCTGTTGCAGGGGTGATTCCCAGGGACCCGGGAGAGGTGAGGACCCCTTGCCTGGGGTGGTGGTGCGGCCATGTGGACCAGAGCACCCAGCCTCACGCCCACCCTCCCGCCTGCCCAGGGTGCCCCTGGGCTCCGCCTGGCTGCCCGCTGCTCGCAGCTGCACAGCCTGGAGTTGACAAGCTGCCAGGCAGGTCTTGCCCGACCCCTCCCGCCAGAGCTGCACGCTCGCCTCTGAAGAGAGGGGAAGGGGCCCGCAGCGACACGGCAGCGCTCTCCGGTCGCTGTGGTGCCGGGCCCGGGAGGCCTTGGCTCACCCATCGGCTCGACCCTTGGATCAGGGAGTAGGCTGGTTGTGTAAGGTGGCCTTGGGGGAGGCATGTCTTCAAGGCCGGCACCCAGATCGCCCTGCTCTCTGAAGCCCAGGGGCTGAGGTCCAGGAGGGAGAGGAGGAGGCGGGATAGCTGACAGCAGGGAGAACGTCTCAGGGAGGGGTATTTGGTGCTGGGTGGAGGGGGGAAGCCTGAAGTCTGTGGCTCTGTCACAAATAGAGAAGGGACCAGAGGTAGAGAACTCAGCCTGCACAGAAGATGGGTCGTGGGGATCAGCCCCAGGACTTCACCCTGAGAAGCAGTTACCCTGGGGGAGAGAGGCCCTAATTCGTGCTGTGCTGCGGGGTGGACTTGGCACCGCCCTTCTGGGGAAGGGCCCACCCAGGGGCTCTCTCGGAGGCTCACCTGGCTTATTGGGCCTCAGGGCTGACTGAACTGATTCGTGGCCACAGGGAGAGGTTGACCGATGTCCCAGCCTACAGCCTCCTCCCCACCCTCCCTTCTTGGTCGGGGTGCATCCTCTCGGAGCCTGGGACAGGCAGTGTGACAGCGAAGGTCAGGCTGCAGTGGGCACACTTTCTGACCCACAGCTCCACCTCCAGAAACGTCTCCTATAAATAAACACACGTGCGTGGTGTTGCTGCTCGTGACAGTGAGAACCTGCAAAGGCCAGGGGTCAGCAAAGGGGCCCCATCAGGCCACAGGCAAGGGCATAGAGGTGCTCCGCTCTGACCGCAGGAAGCAACAGAGGGCTGGGTTCAGGGCTGCCTGTGTCTCAGAGTCCTGGGCAAGCCTCGGGAAGTTAAGACTCTCGGTTTCCTTGAACACGCAAACAGAAACCAGCAGCAGCTCTGACGGGAGGGGGCAGCTTGGGGCCTCTGTGTTCCAGCTGTTGGTGTGGGCATCCATGCACTGGCATCACCCGCCCACCCAGAAGTCCCGATTCAGGTGGGATGGGGCGTGGGGATTTTAACCAGTGCTGCTGGCGGGCTCGGCGCCCATCTCTTCTCCGTGGGCTCTCCCAGTGGCGGGACCGCGTCACTGGTGACTCGAATTTCTCATGCATGGGTGAAGCTGACAGAGACGGGTTTGTACCCGTTGGGTACAAACGGGTTTGGCATTTGTACCTTACGGCCACCCAGCTGCTGCGTCGAGTGACAAGTAAATAAACTTGCGTGTCCAGGGGGGCCTCAGGCCAGGCTCTCACCGGCCCCACACACACTGAGCCCTGCTTGTGCAGGCACTGCGGTGCCGGTTGCTGAGTGGCCTGGAGTGGGGCACAGCCCCGAGGAGCACGCCGTGCACCAGTCACCCGGTCTGACCCCTACCCTCTTCGTTCCCACTTCCCAGACAGGAAACTGAGGCCAGCTGGGGCTGAGGGGCTTGTCCTCGTCTGGGTCTCAGAACTAAAGGTGACAGAGGCAGGAGTCGTTAGGGACACCTTGGGGCCGTCAGAAATGTGGCCTGGGAAGCAGCGTCAGAGAGGGTGGTTTTGGAGCTGGGCATGGAGATGGACGTGCGGGCAGGTGGAGTGGCAGAGGCGAGCAGGGTGAAGAAGCCAGGTGTCCTGGGCTCAGATGCTACAGGGGTCAGCTGTAGCTCAGGGCCAGGGGCATTCTCTGGACGTGCAGCTGGATGTCCAAGGTCTTCTGTGGAATGTGACCCTCGGCTTTGGGGTTCTTTTTGCACATTACTTTGAAATTGCAAGAGTAAACATAGGCAGCTCAGTTAACAAATCAGAATCATGTTAAGTATCCTCAAGCCTCTAGCCCAGGCTTGGACACAGAGCTGCCAAATTGAACGTCTCACCGGTACCCTGGGCAGCTGTTGGGCAAATGAATGGCATCAGGCAGGAACCTGGCCTGCAAAACCGGCAGATCCCTGAGGCTCATCACGTGGGCAGCAGCAAGACCCTGCTTACCCCTCTTGCCAAGCAGGCCTGGAGAAGGTTCTAGTTCCTAGCAGATTGTTCTGACATATTTGTTGGGAGAAGCCACCTGTCCTCAGGCCACACCCCCCAAGCATGGCCTCACAGCCTCATTTCCCTCCAATTCTAAACACCTCTCTCCCACGTCCCCGTGGAGATCTGCCTTGCCGGGACCGGGGCATCCCAGAGCCACCCTCTTGGCAAGAGCCCAGAAAGGCCCAAAGCCTGCCCCTTGGAGCCAAAGGGACAGAAGCAGGAGCTGGAAACGAATTTAAACCCAGGACGGCAGAGTGGGTTTGTCTGGTGAGCTGCCTCCGGACCCTCACGACTAACACGGCTAACTCTACACACACCGTGTTGTGAAACTAATCGCCCTGTTTAGTTGCAAGTAATCCCCCCCTTTTTTTTAATTGTTGGAAGCTTGCAGTGTATTTTTCTGCTCAGCCATGACTTTTTAAAAACTCAGTGTGATAGTAAATGTGTTGCCATGCTAAAATGAATCACTTTGAAACACGCCTGCATGTGAGCTTTTTAAAGATGATGTAAATTTTAGCTGCGGTGGGAGGGGAGGGGAGGGGGTCATCTGAAGTGGTTTTCTTGTAACGCCCACAAACCATTCAGCCTCCGGGATAAATGGAGAGGAAAGCCAAGATCCATGCAGGTTCCCCGGGGTCCGTCCCACGAGCGGCATTCCAGCGTTTTCCAAAGAGGTATAGGGTTTCCCGGGGAGCTGGTGCCCGGCTCTTCAGTCAGGACTCTGTTCTGTCCGTGGTCAGTAACTTGTATTTCTTTTTTTTTTCTCCTTTTTTTTTTTCTCCTAAACTTTCCAGGTAAAAGTACACCCGTAAGCCAGCTTGGTTCTGCAGACTTTCCCGAGCCCCCCGATCCATTCCAGCCACTCGGGGCTGACAGCAGTGACCCGTTCCAAAATAAAAAGGGGTTTGGGGACCCGTTTAGTGGAAAAGATCCATTTGCTCCCTCCTCTTCAGCTAAACCTTCTAAAGCCTCCTCCTTGGGCTTTGCAGACTTCACCTCTGTAAGTTAAGTTCTCCGCCTCCGCGCCATTCCCTCCCCTCCCTACGCTTGCAGCTTCTTTGGGGTTATTATTTTTTTTGTCTCTTTCGAATGGCAAACCTCCTCCTGGCTCAAGTCTCCCGGTACCTCACACCATCACCCGTGTTATTTATTCTGTACTGCTGCTTTCTGTAAGAAAAACGGTTTCTCAATAAAAAAAAAAGAGCTCTGGTTTGGATACTCTGTGATAAGGGCACATTTTCTTCCAGCAGGGTGGCCCAGTATGCCTGTTTTTCTGTCCTTCACGGTAGACTCTTTGTATTAGTTTTGTTGCCCAGAGCCTGTTGTGTTCATTGATTTTTTTTGGAAGCCACGACATCAGACGCGTCTGAAGTACGAAAACAAGACTGCTAAAGTTACATTCGGGTCTTGCTGTCCTCAAAAAAGTCTTTGTGGGGGAGTTCTGATGGTCCCACCCAGTGCATTTTGGGCAGCAAGTGCAAATTGAAGGACCCAGCCGGATCACATGAAGGGAAAGCAAATTTGATTTTTTAAAACTTTTATTTCAATTAGCAGCTACAGTGAAAACTGAAATGCAACCTAGAACAGCCACTCTGAATCCCCTTATTTTTGCAGGGAAAAAACCCAAAAAACCAAAACAAAAACTCAGAAAGCCATTAGCAGCGTTAAGTGCCTTTTTCGAAGCTAATCCAGGGATTTTGAAAGTCTGGCTTTGTGTCTTGGTGTGAAAAAATATTCCAGATTGTAAAACGCTGTCACATTAGAGTGTTTTCAGTACCCTCATCAGTACCCAGAGATCTTGTTCTCAGAGAGCTTCAGACGTTGTCTTCCCAGAATCAGTTTCACTGTCTGTTGCGCACCTGTGTTTTTTAAAAGGTTTTCTTCCCTCGATTTTGCAGAGTACCCTGTTTACTCGTTCGTTGTGAGATGTATTGTTTATAGATGCTTCCACTCCTAGAATATCCGTCTTAAAGCACGCTCTGCCATATCAGTGCCCAGTGAACACCCAGTTCCTTTCAGATCCACCTCGCGCACAGCTATCATGGCTTACTGAAATCGCCCAAGACGCCGACACATTCCTGGCTCTTGGCGACCTGTAAATATTTTATGACTGCAGTTAGCCGGGATTTGTTGACAGCCAGGGCACACTGTGGATATATACAAGTGGCAACATTGTTAATAAAAGCCAGAAACAAAACCCGCTTTATCTACAGTTTCTTAGATAGCACCGCCTTTATTTTTCAATGGAAAAACTGTGAAACACTGATGAAAAAAATAGAGCTATTCACGCATGACTCAGGTACTCTAGGGTAGGGCGGAAGGGTAAGTGGATTTGAATGGCAATTGGAAGAAATGACTGTTCTCTCTCTGAAATGCACAGTTCTATTTCCTGTGCCCACCCCCCCCCCACCCCCCCAGCTAGTTTTTGGAAAACTTTTTTTTTTTTTAAACCCCAAGATTTCAAGTTATCATTTGACACATCATTTCTGGTCATTCCAGCACAGTTGTTAACATCGATTTTAAAACACCCCTGGGATTTAATCACCCTCAACTCCAGGCGAGGAATTGGATTCTGCCCAGTTTGCAGCACTGCTGTTTAACGTTTAAAATCACCTTTCCCACTTCAGATGCCCCAGTCTTTCCAGGGGAAATCACCTGACTGGGAGATTCAGCCCACTCTAATGGGATGGGATGCATGGGAGGCAGGACACCTAACTGGTTTGCTTTGTCCCCTCAGTCATACCGTGGTCCAAAACATGGTTAAAAGTGTCCCACCTCCAGGGACTCAGGATGTCCTTGCGTTTTCATGGCGTCTGGGGGCTCAGTCCATTGGCTGGTGGTTTCTGTGTTCACTGGACCTCAAAGATATATGCCAACCCAAGGCCAAAGTTGGTTCCTCCGGTTTGTGTACTTCAGCTTCCTTGAGTAAATGCAGAGAGGTCTCTAACTGCCCAGCAGCCTGGCAGCGTGACTCTCAGATTGGATGTTCTAAGCGTGCCATCTGGACATGTTACCCGTGCAAAAGCAGCTTGGTCCGTGTTGGAGTTCAGGGACGCCAGTGTCACAAGTGTACTCAATCCCGCCCCCCTTGGCGCCCCAGCTCTGCCACTCTGGAGCCCTCTGATTTACAGGCCCCCAGTTTCCATCAGTGGGTTACTTGTGCTTGTAGCGGCTCACAGGAAATCTCTCTGGTATTTCTTTTAAAACAAGCCTTTCTGTCTTAGGCGAATGTGTTTACTAGGAAGTAGTATTTAGAGGTGAGCAAAACAGCGCTTTCTTTTGGGAAGTCTGCATTAAGAGCAGAGCAAATATCAGACGGGATCAGTCACGCTTTGCGTCGTCAAACGAGTCGGATGCATTTGCGATAGCAGGATAAGCGAGTTAATGGGAAGTGGCTAGAAGCGTCCCCACGCATGGTGATGGCAGACGGGTGCACGTGTTGATCCCTGGGGAGGAAGGGTGCCGGTGCTTCACGTGCCCCTTCAGAGGCCTCTGAACCTCGGATTTCTGTGGAGAGGCTGCCGAAATCAAACCACTTACAGTCCGTCAGGCCCCGGCGCGGGAGGTATCTCGGAAGAGCAGAACGCTCGTGCCCAGCTGGGTCTCGGTTCCTCGACGGCACAAGAGTGAAGCAGAAATCGGAGCTTGCCGTTTACCGAGCAGCTCCTGCACCCTCAGGCGGTCCAGATTCGCGCCGGCATGTAACGCATCCAGGTCAGAGGACAAGAGCGCGGCCCGGTCAAGGTATCTCCACCGGGGCCGGGGGAAGGATTTTCTGCTGCTCCGAGACAGAGGGAGCCACAGAGAAGCCCCTTCCTCCAGTATCCCTCAGACATCACAGCCCGTCGTGCTCCTCAAGTGCAAGCAGACCACGTGCCTGCTGCAAGTCTCCATCCTGGATCCTAAGCTGGCCTCAAACCAGTCCACTCTGAAGGCATCTAGAACGTTCCTGTCAGCACGTTTACTTTGAACACACAGACTCCTTGAGCAGGAGACACCCGGGCTGAGCAGGCACCCAGGCTGGCGTGGGCCCAGCCTGCCCGTCCCTGGCCATGTGACCTCAGCCAATCCCTTGACCCCTCCGGGCCTTGGTTTTCAGCTTTGGTGTGGACCACCCCGGTCATTACTTGTTGGCCCCTACCCGCCCCGTCCTCTGAGCTGGCAAGGGCGAGGTCCCTGTCAGCCCAGCTGTCCCCTCCCGCTGCTGTCAGCAGCACCACAGAGTCATTCCCATCAGCATTTGTTGTTTTTTCCTTGTTTTTCTCCTGAAGAGGTGTTGAAAAATTCCCCAAAGAATACGGTGGGGCAGCGGGGGGAGGCGGTGGAGGGGGGAGGGCGATTATCTGTGACCAGTGGTGGAAACACGAGGGGCAGGGACTGGCTTTCAGGAGTCCAGCTTGGAGACCCGTCAGCCCTCTGAGCATTTTTCTGGGCAGTTTAGTTTCTCTAGAAAACGAGGACCAGCCTTTGTTCCTGGGGATGGCTCCTCTTCATGCTGACCCTCACCTGCCCCTGTCTGACTCCCCAGGCAGGTGGAGAGAGGCCTCCCAGGCTGTCCTGCTTCCTTCTCCTCCTCCTCGGGGCCACATCCAGCTCCAAAGCAGCCTCCCCCAACCCAGGCCTTCCCTGCCCCAGTCCCCGCTGTCTGGCCCTGCCTCACCCGCACCCTGGCTGTCAGGTCATGAAACATTCAGAGACTGCCAACCCCATCGCCCCGTCCGCTTGCCCAGGGAGCCTCCTCAGGAGAATCTTAGCTCCCTTCTGGGCCTGTAAGCCCCTCGAGGTCCGGCCCCTTCCACCCTGTGCTCTGTTCTGGCAGCACCAAGTTTGGGCACTTGGCGCCCAAGAGCTGGCACCTCACTGGGGATGGCGCCCAGACCTCCAGGGCCTGTCCTGTGCCCTCAATTCTGCAGTTACAGCTGACCACTGCCATCCCCACTGCCCCCCGAACCAGGGAGAAGGTCCAGAGCCCCGAGGGCCCAGGCTCTAGGCTCTGCAGCCACCTGCACCTCCACCCCCAGGCCTCAGTGTTCCCAGCTGTCAGCCCACCTCCTGGGTTGCCACTCAGACTGTGTGTGTGTGAAGAAGTAGCCATGAATTCCTGTCTCTGTTCCTTCCGCGGGGCTCCTGGTGGGTCTGCTGGGGCCTCCACAAGAGCCTCTCTCGGGTCGGGATTGTCTGTAGGTCTGTTTGTTCCCGAGTGGCGCCAGGCCCCTCTTTACCTTTGGTGTGTTATCCAGTGCTTAGCAGAGAGCCGGCCCGAGTCAGTGCACGGAAGAGAGACGCTGATCCAGGCAGGCCAGGGGTCCAAATGGGCTGCAGCTCTGCTCGGGGCCAGTGGTGCTGGAGGCACCTCATCTGGAGACAGTACAGTGACCGGGGGACTCGGGGGGTCTGGGACTCCCGCTAGGGGAAGAGCGTGTGAGGTCTGGCTTTGCTTTTCTTTCCATAGAGCTAAGGTACCCCGAAGGGTTTGAATTCGCCCATCTCGGGATCAAAACGGTTTCTTCCCTTGTTTTAAAAAATTATTTTTTAAAAAGTTGAACCTTTCGGAAAAGGACCCCAAGGATAAAAAACTCCTGGACCAGATGGCGGTGTAAATGCCAGGGCTCCTGTAAACGTCCAAGTACAAGGTGGCTCTGAGCGTCTCCCAGAGTTCCTGGGACCGTGGCTGAGACGGAGATGCTGCGTTTCAGGACCTCATCATCTCGCTTGGCCTCAAGGCCCCTTTACGCTTTTGAGACTCAGAGATCTGTTTGAACAGGAACTCTCCAGCCCCAGCGCCTCTCACCCGGGCATCAAGGCTGTCGAGGCCCAGGCTCCGCGGGGTTCACTGTCCCAGCTCCTTGGGGTTTCTCTGACTCTGCTCCCCAGCTGCCTCCAGAGACGCCCCTGCCGTCCCCCGAGAAGAAGCCCCGCGGAGCTTTTCCCTCACACCCCGTGAAGCCTCCTCAGGGTGCCGTCGGGGGGAATCCCTGGAAGTCTCTCAGTGTCCCCGATATCATGCCTGGCTTCCGCCTGCTTCAGGTCCCTGCAGGGGCGGGACGGCTGGTTTCTCTGGTGGCAGTTAAGGTCAGACTCAGCCCTGTGTCTCAGTGCGTTGACGCCTTCCAGACTGGGGGTCAGGACTGGGGCGTGCGCGTCCCCTCCCCCTCCCCAACCAAGACAAGGGCTTCCAGCGTTTCCTGGTCTTCACCTGCACACCGGGCACCTTCCCGCACACACCCCAGCACTGCGTTTCCCCGCACCCACCTGTCCACCACGACGGGCCTCCGCACCCTTGCCCAGCAGCACGCCCCCGCCCCAGCCAGCAGGCAGCCAGCGCCAGGGCCATGTAACCCACCCTCCGCTTTTCCTTCGCAGTTTGGCAATGAGGAGCAGCAGCTGGCGTGGGCCAAGCGGGAGAGCGAGAAGGCGGAGCAGGAGAGGCTGGCGCGGCTGCGGCGGCAGGAGCAGGAGGACCTGGAGCTGGCCATCGCGCTCAGCAAGGCTGACATGCCCGCCGCCTAGGCGCGGCCCGCGCTTGTGCCCGCTGGCAGCACGGCCGTGGGGCAGGCTCGCGACAGGCGACTGGAGCGGGGGTGGGGGGGGACTCGGAAGTCCCTATAGATAGACACACACTCGGTCTCGGCCGGCCCCGCTTCACGTCGTGACGTGTCACAGCCACTGTTATGTCAAGGGTTCGCTGGTCGGAGGGCCTCGGGCTCCGGGCGGCTCACCCAGGGCACGGAAACATAGCTCATCCCAGTGCAGGAGACCCGAGGAGACACCCCAGGATCCACCTCTTCGCTGTGACATCCCCGTCTCCCACCCGGAACCAGCAGGATGAGCAGAGGAAAGCGCCTGTCTCCTGCCTGTCATCCCCTGCTCACAGCTGGGCAAGTACCAGCGTGTGGGGCGCACCCCACCCCGTTGCCTCCCCGACCTCCCTCTGAGACAGACACCCCGGTGATGTATGCATTCATTGTATAAAAATTAAGTTTGAATGATTAATATAAAATATTTTAATACAAAACACAGAATCCTTTTTTTTTCCTCTTTTCCACTTAAACGTTGTTTTCCTTGCATTAATGTTCACACGTGATGTCACATGAGGCAGACCGGGCAGAGGTGGAAGACCAGGTCGAACGTTCCCGGTTAAATCCTAAGTGTTTGAGCAGAGAAAAGCCAGTTTTGGGAGTTTTCAAGGGTCACCCTGTCCCTCGGGATGCAGCGTGCTTCTGAAATGGTGGGCTGTGACCTCACTGCGACTAGGGCAGGTGGCCCTTTGTCCCAACAGTGCAGTTTGAAACGAGATTCCTGCATACAGTTCACTGGGGCCTCGTCTAGTCTACACGAGGGGTGAGGCCGGCAGGGTGGTCTCCACACCAGGAACCCGTATTCAGAGTCGGCACACAGGGAGAGCTTTCCACCAGGATGCAGCTGAATTCCCCTAGAACCTTCTAGAAGCTTGGACATACCTCTTGGGACGACCTCAGGAGTTGATGAGGATATTGCAGATTTGCCCCCTGCTTTGCTTCTCACGTCCCCGTCCCCAGGGAGACAAGACAGCCCCAGCCAACTTCTCTTGGGTAAAGATGATCAAAACTTGTGAGTCTGAGTGGCCTGAGCACTGAGAAATGCAGTGGAGAACCTCTGACCTTAAAACCATGCAGGAAGGGGGGCGAGACACCATTGATGGGACTTAATTATTTATTTTTTATGTATTTACTTTCGGTTGCGTTGGATCTTCATTGCTGCACGCAGGCTTTCTCTAGTTGCGGCCAGCGGGGGCTACTTTTCGTTGCGGTGCCCGGGCCTTTCATTGCGGGGGCTTCTCTTGTTGCGGATCACGGGCTCTAGGCACACGGGCTTCAGTAGTTGTGGCGCATGGGCTCAGTAGTTGTGGCTCGTGGGCTCTAGAGCACAGGCTCTAGAGCACAGGCTCAGTAGTCGTGGCTCACGGGCTTAGTTGGTCCATGGCATGTGGGATCCTCCCGGACCAGGGCACTGGCAGGCAGATTCTGAAGCACTGTGCCACCAGGGAAGTCCCCAGTTACCAGGACTTAAAGAGGCCCAGAATGTTCCACATAGAAGGAGCCTTTACTGGAAATGGCAGGGCACGCACAGGCCCTGTTTCTAGGTATCTGTGGCTCTGATACCTAGAAACCCTTCTCTTGAAAAGTTCCTTTTCAGTGTGTGTTCTGGGTCTCTGGGTCCCAGTCTTACCTTCTCCCCTTCCTTCCCCAGCTAGGGCAGGGCTGTTGACAGCCCCCTACCTACCCCAAATGCTTTATCCCAGCCAGGGAATCATTCTGACAGAGGCACTTACTTGCTTGTTTTTGCATTTTAATAAACTTAATTTTTTTAGACCAGTTTTAGATGTGCAGAAAAATCACAAAGATAATACAAAGAGTTCCCATAAACCCCTCACAATTTCCTCTCTTTTTAACATCTTATCTCAGGCTGGTACATTTGTTATTGAAGGAACCCAATATTGAGATATGATTATTAACTGAAGTCCACACCTGATTCATATATCCTCAGTTTTTTCCCTAATACCCTTTTTCTGTCCCAGGATCTCACATGGCATTTGGTTGTCGTGTCTCCTTAGGTGCCTCTGGACTGAGTTTCTCAGACTTTCCTTGGTTTTGATGACCTTGACAGTTTTGAAGAGTGGTCAGCTGTCTTGTATGTTGCCCCCCTTTGAGATCTGTCCACGTTTTTCTCATGGTTAGCCTGGGGTGATGGGTTTGGGGAGGACCTCAGGGGTGAAACGCCCTTCTCATCACATCGTATGGAGTCCGTGTCATCACCACTGATGTTGACCTTCATCAACTGAGGATAGACTGCTTTCGAAAGACAGTTTTTCCGACCCAGGTATGTAGTTACACAGTCTTGCATCAGAGCGATACTCTGTGAGATTGAAAGTAAACCATAAACTGGTGTTTATGACAGATTTAGGGGAATGTAGAGATCAACCAGGACAGCTCAAGCCCTTGGTAGTCTTTCTGAGGTCCTGGGATTCCTCGGTGCCCATGGAAGGGCCTTGCCTCTCTGCCCTGACGTGGGTCTGGGACCTGGTGCCTGGTGCCGAGCCCTGTGGGCTTCCTAGCCTCTGACGTGCCCCTAGTCCTCTCTAGAAGAGCTAGCAGCTCCTGGAACATGGCTGGAGGTGATCCCTAAGGCTTTTTCTTCCTGCAGTGGAACCATCAGAATAAATCCAAAAGCCCCATGCTGCATACCCCTACTATTATATCCCTTTGGGGAAGGCACTGACCACGTCACCTCTCTCCGAGGTGGTCACAGGTCCCTATTTGAGCATGTGACCCACACTCTATATTTGGTGAAAACCTCCCGGTTTTCAGAGCATTCAGCATCTGTTATTTTGTTCTACCTCAGAACAACCTTGTAGGTGAGGAGGGTGGGGTGTTTGCCCGTTTTCCTGATGGGGAAACTGAGGCTCGATGTCTGCAGTCATTTGCCCGGAGCCCCAAAGCCAGCCAGTGGCTGTGGCTCAGCGTTTTGCTGATCTTCAAAAGATGTATTTCTTGTTGCCTGCTGCTTCCTTACATAGCCATTGTACCTAGAAAAGGTACAGAAATTGTCTCTTTGTGTCTTAGAACTGGAAGACCATGCATTGAATTAAGAGCTCTCATCCAAGGGGATGAGATGGGCTTTCGGGCATCTGTGAACCCCTGAATGCACATTTGTGAATCTTTTTTTGGGGGGGCAGAGGGTGTCCATGACTTTTTTATCTGATTCTTAGAGCATCCCAGAAACCCCCTCAAAAAAGTTACCCGCCAGTTTTATCAATTTTGTTTATCTTCTCAAAGAACCAGCTTTTAGTTTCATTGATCTTCACTATTGTTTTCTTCATCTATTTATTTCTGCTCTGATCTTTATGATTTCCTTCTACTAACTTTAGGTTTTGTTTGTTCTTCTTTCTCTAGTTGCTTTAGGTGTAAGGTTAGGTTGTTTATTTGAGAGTTTTCTTGTTGCTGGAGGTAAGATTGTATTGCTATAAAATTCCCTCTTAGAACTGCTTTTGCTGTGTCCTGTAAGTTTTGGATCGCCATGTTTTCATTTTCATTTGTCTCTAGGTATTTTTTTATTTCCTCTTTGATTTCTTCAGCATTCCATTGGTTGTTTAGTAGCATATTGTTTAACCGCCATGTGTTTGTGTTTTTTTTAGGTTTTTTTTCCTGTAATTGATTTCTAATCTCATAGTGTTGTGGTTGGAAAAGATGCTTTGATATGATATCAATTTTCTTAAATTTACCGAGGCTTGATTTGTGACCCAAGATGTGATCTATCCTGGCGAATGTTCCTTGTGCACTTGAGAAGAAAGTGTATGCAGCTGCTTTCGGATGGAATGTCCTATAGATATCAATTAAATCCATCTAGTCTAATGTGTCATTTAAGGCTTGTGTTTCCTTATTAATTTTCTGTTTGGATGATCTGTCCATTGGTGTAAGTGGGGTGTTAAAGTCCCCCCCGCAGACAGTTTTAAATCCTGTTTCCTTTTCCAAACACACACACACACACACACACACACACACACACACACACCTGCTGTGTAAATAACCAGCCTCAAATCCACCAATCCATTTACACTCCCATGGGTTCTCTCAGCCTCTTCCTTGGCAGAGAACATTCACACCCTTTCCTGAAAAACAGAGTATCCAGTTTGAAAGAATTTATCGTGAAAAATCTCCAAGCATAATAGCAGCAAGAAGAGTACAATAAACCCCCAAATACCCATCACCCAGCGTCACTGTCCTCTGAATTTTGCCACCTTCGCTTCACCCATCCCTTTCTTCCTTTCCTTCTCTTCGCGAACGTGCTTTAAAGCAATTCAGTGATGACATCACTTCACCCTTCCACGGTCAAATGCACATGGCCAAGACATGTGAAACCTTCTCACATACTGCCAGGCCATGATCACACCTAACAAAATTAAGAGTAACACCCTCCTTCCACTAATCTCATCTTTCAGATGAGTGGCAACTTGTGATTTTGCAGCATCATTGATTTACTGCCCGGGTGCTTGAAAGTCTCTGTCCCCTTAGGACGGCTCCCACCTGTGGCAGCTGGTTCCCAACCCCCCTCACGGTCCAGCGACCCAGCTCTGGCTGCAGTTGGACCAGAACCCAAAGGTCCCGGATACCTGGTCTGAGCAGCATTTTGCAAAAGGATGATTGATTATCTGCAAACTTGCTCCAAGTAAATGAAATCACATCTTCAAAACCAATTTCATTTAAAAGGACATTCTAGTTCTGGAACAGTGGTGGAGAGCTATTTTTAAAACAGGAAGCGTCTGAGCAACAAAGAACCTGCCTCTTGAAATAATGGAGTAAATATTTCTGCCCCCTTATCAGATCTGGTGCCTTTGAAACATGGCCCTTTTTTTTGCTTTCCCAAAATTTTCCCCAGTAAAGGTTACCAGGGGCTGTACAAATTGTATCATGAGCTTTTGTTGGAAAAACATAGAGGGAAATGGAAATGTGATCCTTATCATGAGCATATTCCAAAGAAATTACGTGATGTGGGCTTGCATGGTTGGAGCTGTGTTTATGTTTAGTGGGTCTTTAAATATCTCGCTTTGATTTGCTTTCTGGTGGCCGTGCTGTGTGGTCTCTGCTTCGTGACCTTGGGCCCCTTACCTCAGTTTCCTCATTTGGCTGAGGAGGTTGGACTAGACAACTAATGAAGAACTTTCTAGCTCTAGAATACTTAATATTATTGTTCAAATCTCTAGAAAACACATATTTTAGGATCTCAGGTAACATAAAAGAAGGAAATGGAATAGATGTCATCCTGTCAGTTTCATCTTTATTGAAAATATTTTGTCCACATGTAGACAACCATATTGTATTATAATCATCAAACTTGCTAAGAGACTAGAGAGTTCTAATAAGTTATTCCCACCACTCAAAAGAAATAATAATTATCTAATGTGATAGAGGTGCTAATTGCTACTATGGCAATCATAGTAAAATATAGAAATGTATCAGATCAACGTGTTATACACCTTAAATTTACCCAATGTTAAATGTCAAATACATTTCAAAAATTTTTCTAAATAGAAATATTTTCCATGCATAAAACTTTAAAAAATATCCCAACAAAGGTTGCATTAAAAATAAATAGGTAAGTAACTGACTGAAATAAAATATTTGCCATGCCTATATCTGACAAAGGATTTGTATTCAGAATATATAAACCACTCCTACAAACAACTCATATAAAAAAGGGCCAAAGACTTAAAAAGACATTTCACAAAGGAAGATGTGCCTAGGACAAATAAGCTTCAGTGCTCACCAATAATATGTGACTTAGGAAATGCAAACTAAAGCCACATGATATACTATATAGGTGGTTACAAGTTAAAAGATTGACAGCATTAAATATTGATGAGAATGTCAAACAACCAGGAATTTCATACACTGCTGGTGGGAGTGTAAAAAAAATTTTGTTTTAATGTTTTGCCCACTCTTGATAACCATTTGATAGCTAAGGGAGAAATAATTAATTTAAGTAGCACTAGTTTAATATGATATAGTATAATATCATATAATGTAATATATAAATATAAATCAATAGTATAATTATATCAATATCAATTATATAATTGTATGTATCTTATAAACTTTAAAAAACTAGTATAAGAAGCACTAGTTTAATAAGTGAACAATTCTGTGAACTTCCAGTGGCTTTTCTATGCTAACCTTCAACCAAGGGGAGAGAGAGCCCTTTCCAAGGACTAGAAGCATAAAGGACTTTTGAGATAGTGGTCTGCTACGAATATTGTTTCTTCGTACTGAAAACAAAGGGCAGAGTTTCCACTCCAAGAGCCAAAAAAAGACCCAAGACAAGATGCAGCCATTGTTTTACCGCAAACATACTGGTTCTAAGAGAACAAAGTGGTAGGCCAGAACTCCGATTCCTTTCCGGTTCTAGATCCTGGGATAAGAACCCTATGGCTTCTCTTCCCCTGAGGGAGACCACAGAAGACACAAAGTTATGAAGAGGCCATGGGTGTGTTGGAAAGGGCACAGACTTGGAGTCAGGCAGACTTGGTGTAAACCCAGCTCCTCTCTTAGTAGTGGGGTGAGCTTGGGGTGGTGATTTCACCTCTGGAGTCATTTTTCCTCATCTGTAAAGTGGAGATGATAATATCTATCTCTCAGGGCTTTTGTGAGAATCCACAGCAGGGTTCCCAGAACATTCTATAATCAGAACAGTAGTAGTTGTTGTTTTGGTTTTGATTTTTTTAATTACTAACTGTGGTTAAAAAAAAACCCATATAACATACAATTTACCATCTCAACCACTTTTAAGTGTACACTTCAGTAGTGTTAAGTACATTCACATTGTTGTGCAACAGCTCTCTAGAACTTTTTCATCTTGCAGAACTGAAACTCTGTACCTGTGGAACGACAGCTCCTCGTTTCTCCCTCCCCCCAGCCAGTAGTAGCGGGTTTTGTTATTACTGAGTCAGATGGTTATTATTAAATCTATGGCTGCTGTGATAGCGATTGCTTTGCACTTTGAGAGCAGGGCATACATATCCGAGTTCTACTAACTAGGATGCATGTGGAGAGGTAACTCTGTCTGTACTAAATAAGCTACTACATTATTCCTTATTATGGGAGTCTCATTCTCAAGGAAATAGTGTTGGGTTGAGGAAGACATGAGGCCCAGCCCTGCCATTAACTTTCTGTATGATTCTGTGGTCTTACGAGAGAAGGGGGCTCGAGTGTACTGAGTGCCTTGTACAGACCAAGTCCATTATCGGCCACCATTCAGGAAAATGGCGGTCTTGTCTGAAACCAAGATGTTACTTTTAATGCAGAGGCTTAGCCAGGGGACTTTCCACTCAAGGGGGACCAGATGCCATGGCCCTTCTGTGGCACTGCAGGACTGTATCATGAGCTTGTCACCACTTCAACAGTGGTTATTTTTATAGCTGATGATGAGACTTACTGGAAATGGCTTGGCATTCTTGTGTAGAAAGCTCCTGCACTTAAATCTGAGGAGTTGGAATGCATGAGTCCTGGCATGAGCCCTTGACCAAGACATTCTCACAGAGCAGATCACTTCCAGCCCAGGAGAAATTCCAGGGATGCTCAGCCTTCCTGAGGACCCGTTCTCCTAGGACACCTGTTTGACACCACAGAGCCATCATCCTTTCTCCGGTATCATGGTCCTCTGACCCTCAAGGCTTACCCCAGGCTTATCTCACCTCTCGTACCTGGCCCTCCCAGGAAAGAAATGTATCTGCCCGACAGAGGAAGAGAATTCCCCCGTTTTCCATTCCCCATTCCACTTTCTTGAGTTGTACGCTCTTCCCAGGTGCCCCACCCCCTGCCCCCAAGCATTGACTGGGCCAAGGAAGATGGTTCATTTGATGGAGGCAGTGACGGGAACCTGATTTTCAGCTGGGGGTGTGGGGCTCCTTTCAGACATAGAATGCATCACCCATAGCAGTGCTCTCTCTGTCCCCCAGGCCTACGTCCCAGCTCGGGAGAAGACCCTGTGGGTGGCATTTTTGGATATCTTGTCTTTAGGGCCTTTGACACATTTCCAGCGATTCTTTTTCTCTATTTTTGACAGCATCTCTCATATCCACACCAACCCTTTTGAACCCTGTTTTCGCACACGCTGTCTTGCTGACACTGCACCCCAATCCCTAGGGCGGTGCCACATGTATTCCCTGAACTAAAATTCTTCTTTGGAAGCATGGCTGAGCAAACAAGCAGGCATTTTCCATCAGTCATGGCCTGGGTCACCTTCCCACAAAACAGACTAAGAGTCTCCGTGGGCTTGTGCACTTTCTTGTGGGCTTCAGGGACCTGGGACAGATGGGATACTTTGCAAGGCATCTATAAGGGTTGAAGTCAGGCAGTGAGACGCAGGAAGCTACCCTCATCTGACTTTCACCGAGGGCCTGTGGTGGCTGTGAAACTGGATCTAGAAAATTCCTCCCACTTGCAGTTGGTTAAATGACAGCAGAGCCCATTCTCACCAAATCACCTCCCTCCAATTACCTGAGAGGCTCCGGTTACTCTGTTCAAGTTCTGAGGCCTGGGCACTCTTTCCTACTGTTTGTCATTTGTAACTTTCTCCTAGGAGCCTAGGAGAACCATACAAAGTCGATTTGCTGTATTTCTTCAAGAACCTGATGCACGCAAATGCAGTTGTGTTTCCAGAAACAGGAGATGCTGCCAGCAGCCAATTCTACTTTGCATCTGATTTAACTCAGCACACTTTTTACTGTCACTCATATTGTTCTAGACCAGGGGGCAGCAAACTTTCTGTAAGGGGCCGGGTAGTAAATATTTTGGCTTTTAAGGCCATACAGTGTCTGTTGCAATGACACAAGCCTGCCATTATAGTACAGAGCAGCCATAGAGTAGATGTCAATGAATGCGTGTGGCTGTGTACCAATAAAGCTTTATTTACAAAAGTAGATTTACAAAAGCAGCTGGAGGGCCATATTCAGCCCTCAAGCCATAGTTTGCCACACCAGATATAGGGCCTGAGCTGGGTACTGGAAAGGCAGTGGTGAGCCAGACAGTTTCTCTGCCCCCACGGAGCTCCAGCTGAATTAATTTTTTCATTAGGGCTGAACAGTTTCTGATTCCTGTGTAATTTGACTTTTAGCTCTCTCTGGGGTGCAGGTGGCATTACTTGGAAGAATACAAATTAAATGCTACATTGTTTGCAACATTGTTAAACCAGACGTCCCCTCCCTGTTTTCCCATAGAACCAATATATTTAAAGGAAATTATGTGAAATTCACAGAAGGAATGACTCCTTCTGTGAATCTAATGATAGTGTCAAGGTCATGCCATTTCTTTGATCCCTCATTCTCTATATTCAGGGCCCTCTTTCCCACCTTGGCTCAAGGCTGGCAAATGCTCAGGCTGTAAACAATTTTTTTTAACCATAAAATGGGAAATCCATCGTTTTCCTGAAAATCACTCATGTAGGCAGTTATACACAGTGCTAGCGCTCTATATAGTATAACGTAATGAAATGGAAAAGAGGGTTTGAACTTTCACCCTTCCTGTGTGTCCGTTGTTAATATAATGAGTGAATGTTACTGTCAGCAAAGCAGATGCAAAATTACTGTTTGGGAGTCCAAGAGGCTGCAGGTTAGTTTTTTGTTGTTACTCTGATTTTCCTACTTATTTGCTTATTTATTAAACTGTGGTAAAATACACATAACTTAAAATTCACCATCCTAGCCATTTTTAAGAATACAGTTCAGTGGCATTAAGTACATTCACATTTTTGTACAAACATCACCACCATTCATCTCCAGAACTTTTTCATCTTCCTCAACTGAAACTGTCCCCATTAAACACTAACTTCCCATCCCCCTCCCCCAGCCCCTGGCACCCCACCCTTCTACTTTCTGGAGGTGACTGCTCTAGGGACCTCATGATTCCTCATGGAATCATGCAGTATTTGTCCTTTTGTGACGGGCTTATTTCACTAAGTTTCATCCATGTCGTAGTATATGTCAGAATGTCCTTCCTTTTTAAGGCTGAATAATATTCCATCGTATAGATATATATATATATATATACATTGTGCATGTTGTATGCACCTTGTGTGTATGTATATACCATGTTTTGTTATCCGTGCATCCCTTGATAAATTTTATTTTACTTTTACATTCACGAAAAGAATTTCGTTAAAAATAGCAAAGTTTTACAATTGAAACCTCTATTCCCAATTGCTTCTTTAGAAATCGTTTTGCTTTTATTGAGGTGAAATTCACGTAACATAAAATTAACCATTTAAAGTGTATAATTCAGTGGCATTTAATACATTCACGATGTTGTGCAACCACCACCTCTAGTTCCAGAACATTTCCATCACCCCAAAAAGAGACCCATCCCCATGAGCAGTCACTCCCCACTTCCCTCCCCCAGCCCCTGACAACCACTGATCTGCTTTCTGTCTCTATGGATTTGCCTGTTCTGGACATTTCATGTAAATGAAATCATACATCACATCTTCAAAACCAATTTCATTTAAAAGGACATTCTAGTTCTGGAACAGTGGTGGAGAGCTATTTTTAAAACAGGAAGCGTCTGAGCAACAAAGAACCTGCCTCTTGAAATAATGGAGTAAATATTTCTGCCCCCTTATCAGATCTGGTGCCTTTGAAACATGGCCCTTTTTTTTGCTTTCCCAAAATTTTCCCCAGTAAAGGTTACCAGGGGCTGTACAAATTGTATCATGAGCTTTTGTTGGAAAAACATAGAGGGAAATGGAAATGTGATCCTTATCATGAGCATATTCCAAAGAAATTACGTGATGTGGGCTTGCATGGTTGGAGCTGTGTTTATGTTTAGTGGGTCTTTAAATATCTCGCTTTGATTTGCTTTCTGGTGGCCGTGCTGTGTGGTCTCTGCTTCGTGACCTTGGGCCCCTTACCTCAGTTTCCTCATTTGGCTGAGGAGGTTGGACTAGACAACTAATGAAGAACTTTCTAGCTCTAGAATACTTAATATTATTGTTCAGATCTCTAGAAAACACATATTTTAGGATCTCAGGTAACATAAAAGAAGGAAATGGAATAGATGTCATCCTGTCAGTTTCATCTTTATTGAAAATATTTTGTCCACATGTAGACAACCATATTGTATTATAATCATCAAACTTGCTAAGAGACTAGAGAGTTCTAATAAGTTATTCCCACCACTCAAAAGAAATAATAATTATCTAATGTGATAGAGGTGCTAATTGCTACTATGGCAATCATAGTAAAATATAGAAATGTATCAGATCAACGTGTTATACACCTTAAATTTACCCAATGTTAAATGTCAAATACATTTCAAAAATTTTTCTAAATAGAAATATTTTCCATGCATAAAACTTTAAAAAATATCCCAACAAAGGTTGCATTAAAAATAAATAGGTAAGTAACTGACTGAAATAAAATATTTGCCATGCCTATATCTGACAAAGGATTTGTATTCAGAATATATAAACCACTCCTACAAACAACTCATATAAAAAAGGGCCAAAGACTTAAAAAGACATTTCACAAAGGAAGATGTGCCTAGGACAAATAAGCTTCAGTGCTCACCAATAATATGTGACTTAGGAAATGCAAACTAAAGCCACATGATATACTATATAGGTGGTTACAAGTTAAAAGATTGACAGCATTAAATATTGATGAGAATGTCAAACAACCAGGAATTTCATACACTGCTGGTGGGAGTGTAAAAAAAATTTTGTTTTAATGTTTTGCCCACTCTTGATAACCATTTGATAGCTAAGGGAGAAATAATTAATTTAAGTAGCACTAGTTTAATATGATATAGTATAATATCATATAATGTAATATATAAATATAAATCAATAGTATAATTATATCAATATCAATTATATAATTGTATGTATCTTATAAACTTTAAAAAACTAGTATAAGAAGCACTAGTTTAATAAGTGAACAATTCTGTGAACTTCCAGTGGCTTTTCTATGCTAACCTTCAACCAAGGGGAGAGAGAGCCCTTTCCAAGGACTAGAAGCATAAAGGACTTTTGAGATAGTGGTCTGCTACGAATATTGTTTCTTCGTACTGAAAACAAAGGGCAGAGTTTCCACTCCAAGAGCCAAAAAAAGACCCAAGACAAGATGCAGCCATTGTTTTACCGCAAACATACTGGTTCTAAGAGAACAAAGTGGTAGGCCAGAACTCCGATTCCTTTCCGGTTCTAGATCCTGGGATAAGAACCCTATGGCTTCTCTTCCCCTGAGGGAGACCACAGAAGACACAAAGTTATGAAGAGGCCATGGGTGTGTTGGAAAGGGCACAGACTTGGAGTCAGGCAGACTTGGTGTAAACCCAGCTCCTCTCTTAGTAGTGGGGTGAGCTTGGGGTGGTGATTTCACCTCTGGAGTCATTTTTCCTCATCTGTAAAGTGGAGATGATAATATCTATCTCTCAGGGCTTTTGTGAGAATCCACAGCAGGGTTCCCAGAACATTCTATAATCAGAACAGTAGTAGTTGTTGTTTTGGTTTTGATTTTTTTAATTACTAACTGTGGTTAAAAAAAAACCCATATAACATACAATTTACCATCTCAACCACTTTTAAGTGTACACTTCAGTAGTGTTAAGTACATTCACATTGTTGTGCAACAGCTCTCTAGAACTTTTTCATCTTGCAGAACTGAAACTCTGTACCTGTGGAACGACAGCTCCTCGTTTCTCCCTCCCCCCAGCCAGTAGTAGCGGGTTTTGTTATTACTGAGTCAGATGGTTATTATTAAATCTATGGCTGCTGTGATAGCGATTGCTTTGCACTTTGAGAGCAGGGCATACATATCCTAGTTCTACTAACTAGGATGCATGTGGAGAGGTAACTCTGTCTGTACTAAATAAGCTACTACATTATTCCTTATTATGGGAGTCTCATTCTCAAGGAAATAGTGTTGGGTTGAGGAAGACATGAGGCCCAGCCCTGCCATTAACTTTCTGTATGATTCTGTGGTCTTACGAGAGAAGGGGGCTCGAGTGTACTGAGTGCCTTGTACAGACCAAGTCCATTATCGGCCACCATTCAGGAAAATGGCGGTCTTGTCTGAAACCAAGATGTTACTTTTAATGCAGAGGCTTAGCCAGGGGACTTTCCACTCAAGGGGGACCAGATGCCATGGCCCTTCTGTGGCACTGCAGGACTGTATCATGAGCTTGTCACCACTTCAACAGTGGTTATTTTTATAGCTGATGATGAGACTTACTGGAAATGGCTTGGCATTCTTGTGTAGAAAGCTCCTGCACTTAAATCTGAGGAGTTGGAATGCATGAGTCCTGGCATGAGCCCTTGACCAAGACATTCTCACAGAGCAGATCACTTCCAGCCCAGGAGAAATTCCAGGGATGCTCAGCCTTCCTGAGGACCCGTTCTCCTAGGACACCTGTTTGACACCACAGAGCCATCATCCTTTCTCCGGTATCATGGTCCTCTGACCCTCAAGGCTTACCCCAGGCTTATCTCACCTCTCGTACCTGGCCCTCCCAGGAAAGAAATGTATCTGCCCGACAGAGGAAGAGAATTCCCCCGTTTTCCATTCCCCATTCCACTTTCTTGAGTTGTACGCTCTTCCCAGGTGCCCCACCCCCTGCCCCCAAGCATTGACTGGGCCAAGGAAGATGGTTCATTTGATGGAGGCAGTGACGGGAACCTGATTTTCAGCTGGGGGTGTGGGGCTCCTTTCAGACATAGAATGCATCACCCATAGCAGTGCTCTCTCTGTCCCCCAGGCCTACGTCCCAGCTCGGGAGAAGACCCTGTGGGTGGCATTTTTGGATATCTTGTCTTTAGGGCCTTTGACACATTTCCAGCGATTCTTTTTCTCTATTTTTGACAGCATCTCTCATATCCACACCAACCCTTTTGAACCCTGTTTTCGCACACGCTGTCTTGCTGACACTGCACCCCAATCCCTAGGGCGGTGCCACATGTATTCCCTGAACTAAAATTCTTCTTTGGAAGCATGGCTGAGCAAACAAGCAGGCATTTTCCATCAGTCATGGCCTGGGTCACCTTCCCACAAAACAGACTAAGAGTCTCCGTGGGCTTGTGCACTTTCTTGTGGGCTTCAGGGACCTGGGACAGATGGGATACTTTGCAAGGCATCTATAAGGGTTGAAGTCAGGCAGTGAGACGCAGGAAGCTACCCTCATCTGACTTTCACCGAGGGCCTGTGGTGGCTGTGAAACTGGATCTAGAAAATTCCTCCCACTTGCAGTTGGTTAAATGACAGCAGAGCCCATTCTCACCAAATCACCTCCCTCCAATTACCTGAGAGGCTCCGGTTACTCTGTTCAAGTTCTGAGGCCTGGGCACTCTTTCCTACTGTTTGTCATTTGTAACTTTCTCCTAGGAGCCTAGGAGAACCATACAAAGTCGATTTGCTGTATTTCTTCAAGAACCTGATGCACGCAAATGCAGTTGTGTTTCCAGAAACAGGAGATGCTGCCAGCAGCCAATTCTACTTTGCATCTGATTTAACTCAGCACACTTTTTACTGTCACTCATATTGTTCTAGACCAGGGGGCAGCAAACTTTCTGTAAGGGGCCGGGTAGTAAATATTTTGGCTTTTAAGGCCATACAGTGTCTGTTGCAATGACACAAGCCTGCCATTATAGTACAGAGCAGCCATAGAGTAGATGTCAATGAATGCGTGTGGCTGTGTACCAATAAAGCTTTATTTACAAAAGTAGATTTACAAAAGCAGCTGGAGGGCCATATTCAGCCCTCAAGCCATAGTTTGCCACACCAGATATAGGGCCTGAGCTGGGTACTGGAAAGGCAGTGGTGAGCCAGACAGTTTCTCTGCCCCCACGGAGCTCCAGCTGAATTAATTTTTTCATTAGGGCTGAACAGTTTCTGATTCCTGTGTAATTTGACTTTTAGCTCTCTCTGGGGTGCAGGTGGCATTACTTGGAAGAATACAAATTAAATGCTACATTGTTTGCAACATTGTTAAACCAGACGTCCCCTCCCTGTTTTCCCATAGAACCAATATATTTAAAGGAAATTATGTGAAATTCACAGAAGGAATGACTCCTTCTGTGAATCTAATGATAGTGTCAAGGTCATGCCATTTCTTTGATCCCTCATTCTCTATATTCAGGGCCCTCTTTCCCACCTTGGCTCAAGGCTGGCAAATGCTCAGGCTGTAAACAATTTTTTTTAACCATAAAATGGGAAATCCATCGTTTTCCTGAAAATCACTCATGTAGGCAGTTATACACAGTGCTAGCACTCTATATAGTATAACGTAATGAAATGGAAAAGAGGGTTTGAACTTTCACCCTTCCTGTGTGTCCGTTGTTAATATAATGAGTGAATGTTACTGTCAGCAAAGCAGATGCAAAATTACTGTTTGGGAGTCCAAGAGGCTGCAGGTTAGTTTTTTGTTGTTACTCTGATTTTCCTACTTATTTGCTTATTTATTAAACTGTGGTAAAATACACATAACTTAAAATTCACCATCCTAGCCATTTTTAAGAATACAGTTCAGTGGCATTAAGTACATTCACATTTTTGTACAAACATCACCACCATTCATCTCCAGAACTTTTTCATCTTCCTCAACTGAAACTGTCCCCATTAAACACTAACTTCCCATCCCCCTCCCCCAGCCCCTGGCACCCCACCCTTCTACTTTCTGGAGGTGACTGCTCTAGGGACCTCATGATTCCTCATGGAATCATGCAGTATTTGTCCTTTTGTGACGGGCTTATTTCACTAAGTTTCATCCATGTCGTAGTATATGTCAGAATGTCCTTCCTTTTTAAGGCTGAATAATATTCCATCGTATAGATATATATATATATATATACATTGTGCATGTTGTATGCACCTTGTGTGTATCCATGTCGTAGTATATGTGAGAGTGTCTCCTTTTTTTAAGGGTGTAAAATATTCTCTCGTATATATATATATATATATATATATACATTGTGCATGTTGTATGCACCTTGTGTGTATGTATATACCATGTTTTGTTATCCGTGCATCCCTTGATAAATTTTATTTTACTTTTACATTCACGAAAAGAATTTCGTTAAAAATAGCAAAGTTTTACAATTGAAACCTCTATTCCCAATTGCTTCTTTAGAAATCGTTTTGCTTTTATTGAGGTGAAATTCACGTAACATAAAATTAACCATTTAAAGTGTATAATTCAGTGGCATTTAATACATTCACGATGTTGTGCAACCACCACCTCTAGTTCCAGAACATTTCCATCACCCCAAAAAGAGACCCATCCCCATGAGCAGTCACTCCCCACTACCCTCCCCCAGCCCCTGACAACCACTGATCTGCTTTCTGTCTCTATGGATTTGCCTGTTCTGGACATTTCATGTAAATGAAATCATACACCACATGGCCATTCATGTTTGGCTTCTCTCCCTCAGTCTGATGTTTTCAAGGTTCATCGACGTTTGTAGCGTGTGTCAGTGCTTTCTTCCGTTTTATGGCTGAGTAATATTCCATTGTGTGGATGGGCCACATTTCGTTAGTTTATTCATTCTTTGATGGATGCTTGGGTTCCTCCTACTTTTTGGCTGTTATGAATAGTGCTGCAATGAACATCCCAATTATTTCTTAAACCAACACGCCAACAACAGCAACAACAATAATAAGAGTAATTGCCACAACTTTTCTTCCAGGCAGAAATCTTGCAGGGGCCCCTCCCACTCAAAGAGGCACCCCTGAGATGCCCACTTACACTGCAGAAAGGTCCAGGACGAGGTTGCCTGCACTGACGCTCTCCCTGTGCATTTCCATAGGGCGCCTGAGTCTCCCTGTGCAGAAGTCAGCTCAGTTGCCAGTGACATCAGGACTGTCCCAAGACATGGCTGTCCCCCCACCTCCAGTCCCACCTCCCAGAGGCCAGCAGGAGTAAGCAGAATGAGTGGGCGTGTTCCTTTGGAGTTCTACTGTCTCTCTTTTTTTTTGTCACACCACGAGGCATGCAGGATCTTAGTTCCCCGACCAGGGATCGAACTCAGGACCTCGGCAGTGAAAGCACAGAGTCCTAACCACCGGACCACCAGGGAACTCCCTGTCTCTCTCTTAATAACGGCCACCATTCCTTCATTGAGCACCTACTGTGTGCCAGGCATAGGGCAGGCTCCATCCATCAGACAGCAGCTACCAAGACAGCTGCTAAGGACCCCTTTTGATGGGGGAGGAAATGGGGGCCTGGGAGTCACAGGTTGACAGTGATGGACTCAGGAGCTCAGCTCAGACGTGTCCAGTGTCCCCAGCTCCTGCCTTGTGACCGGGGCTGCCCCTCCAAGTCATCGGGAGCCCAGATCCTGGCAGGCAGGGCAAAGCCGGCCATGGGCTCCTGCAGTGAACTGCATAGAGGCAAGCAGAGAGTTGGTGGGAACCAGCCGTGCTCGATGGAACAGTCGCCAACTTCTGAGATGAGAAACCCTTCCTTCGACAAACCTCCGTGTGACTCAAAATGAACCGACGAGCCCCCGGCAAGCTGGCCTAAGTCACCCCAGGTCTTGTTGAGGAAATGAGACATCAGGATGTGTCTGAGGTTTGGGGTTCAACGGAAACACACCAGGAATGCGGAGAATTCTGCTCCTGAGAGCTGGGATTGGCACCTCTGGGCATATTTTAAAGCCAAGTGAAAAATGGGGCTGGCTGGACTCCTGATTCCTGGTTTTTCTCCTTGCTTTGAAATATCATAGAACCCTGAGGCCACAGACAGGGGGTTTGGCCAAGGAGTGTGTCTTTCGGTCTTGGGACAGTCCCCAAAAGGCCAACTCGGGGTCAGGGTTGAAATCAGGGGTGATGGAGACGGAGGGCACTAGGATGTGCTGGAGAGGGCAGGATGGCAGCCTCTCGAACAGCGAACAGCATCTGGCATTCGGCGGGTGCAGAACTATTTCCTGAATGACTGTGACGATTTAGAGCCGCGTGTCTCAAAGTGTGGCTGAGCCAGTCCCCGGGGCGCTGCACACATGGCAACTTCTGGGCCCTGCCCAAGACCCACCAGATAAGATTCAGTCCCCCCCTGGAGGATGGAGGGGAGGAAACAGCAGAGGCGGAGCTCCCACAGTATGCGTGTGGGAGGGAACTTGACTCTGATTTACTTTTCTGACCAGCCCAGGGGGAAGCTCTGGCTCCCAGAGATTGGGCAGTTGCGGGGGGCCGCAGCCAAGAGGCAAACACCAGAGCTGGGGTGACCCGGGCTGCCGGACTCCAAGTCCTGTCTACACTGCACGCTGCACACTCCCCCGCGTTAGCATCAGCACCGACTCCTGGAGTCGGTCAGAAATCCTGCTACCCCAGAAAGGCCTGAATTTGGGGTTTGGTTGCGTATGAGGACCCGGGAACAGAGCCACTACATCTGCTTGTGGTGCTGACTCCTTCTCAACCAGGCCCCCCCGGTCATGCAGCACCCCTCACTCCTGGCTGCTCAGGCCCCATCGGATGGGGGTGCCAGATACCCATGCAGGTGCCCCCGCGCCAGTGAGGTTGGGCCCACATGGTGGGGAGAAGAGGTTTTGCTGGGGGAGTCAGGGCAGTCTTCCCAGAGGAGGTGACGCTTGAGCTAAGCCTTGAAGGATGGACTGTCCCTCCACGGATACATAGGAAGGGCTTTTTGGCATAAGGAACAGCCTCTGCAAAGATGTGGGGTGGGGGAGGAGCAAGAGTGAGTCGGATCGGGGCTGGGGGGGGGGACTCGGAGATTAGGGTGAAAGGTGGAGAGTGACGTGGGAGAAGCAGAGGCTCAGAGGAGAGAGGCTGCTGACCATTAAGGACCAGAATGCAGAGTGAAGGAGTCTCCAGCATGTTCTAAACAAGCAAGGGAGGAGGCTGTCTGGACGGCTGGGGCAGGCTCGCAGCAGCAGCCCCCCAGCGAACCCCACTGGAGCCACGAGGAGAGCTGCCCTTGGGGGTTCGGGGGTTACCCGCGCGCATCAGGGCAGGCTCCCATTCTGGAGGCCACGGCCCCATGGGAACCACAAGAAATCCCCAAGGGACACCCGGAGACCTCACAGACCCGCCCTCCCCCCAAGATCTGCAGATGAATTCTGGGTGCACGCAGGCCCCCAAGCAAAGCCGGATCTGCACCCCACCTCCCCCAAGCCTCGGCCCCCGGAACTAATCTCCTACCTCCGGGATTTGCTCGTTCAATCTTGGAGCAGGTAATTCTGTACTATTGTTACTTAATTTCCACGTATTTCCGGGTTTGCCCGCTTTCTCTCTGTTTGGGGTTTCTAATTTCATTCCATTGTGGTCGAAGAACATACTTGGTATTATCTCAAGCCGCTTCAATTTGTTGAGGTTGGTTGGTGGCCCATCCTGGGGAATGTTCATGTGTATTTTGCTGCCGTTGGGTGGAGTGTTCTAGATGTGTCTGTTCAGTCTAGTTGGTTTCCAGACTCCCTCTGTTAAAAAAAGAAAAGAAAAGAAAAGAAAAGTGGTGGAGGGGAGGGAAAAATAGAAAGGCTTGTCAATAGAATGTTCTGTTCATGTTCTAGGTTAAAATGGAGCAGGTCCTGGCAAGCAGGTGCCATTGGCAGGCACTCAGCCAGTGTGTCCACTCCCGTGGCTCAAGGTGGACAAGGCACCAGGAGGCCTGGCTGGCCTGTCCCACTGCACAGCCTCTGCTGCTTCGGAGTGAGGGTGGATGGCGTCAGCCCAGCTCAGGCCCTGGCCCTGGCCCAGTGGAGGGTCTCTTGATCTGGCCTCCAGGGGTCTGTGTTCCCTCCCGAGAAGGCTGTCCCGGGTAGCCCAGGCCTGGTGGGGCCGGGTGCTGGCTGCAAGCAGAGCAGCCTGTAGGCTGAGCGGGCGGGCGGGCGTGCCGGGTGTGAGTGGCACCTCGACCGCAGGCCTGTCCAGCTCCTGGGGAGCCTCTGCCTCTCTGCACAGCCCAGGCTGCTGCAAAACCCCGATTTCCGGGAGACCCCGAAGCTGGGCTGCTGGCAGCGCTCCCCTCCCCTTTTCTGTTGCCCCCATTTCACAGAGGAGGAAACCGAGGCCCAGAGAGTGGCTGGTTGGAGCTAACAGTGGCGAGCTGGTGCAGAAGGGAGATCCAAACACTGAGAGATTTGCAGATGCTCGGTCTGAGCCTGCAGCTCCTGGGTGAGCTGCTCAGTAAAGAAAAACACTTCTGACTTTCTGAGAGGCAGCGAATAAAGCTTTCAAAAGAAAACAAGGGATCCAGCAATTCCACTTCTGGGTCGATCCCCAAAAGCAGGGTCTCAGAAACATGTCTGCATACCCATGTTCATGGCAGCTTTACCCACAACAGCCAAAAGGTGGAAGCAGCCCAAGTATCCATCAAGGGATGAATAAATAAACAAATGTGGGCTATCCACGCGATGGAATATTATTCAGCCTTAAAAAGGAAGGAAATTCTGACACGTGACAGCGTAGATAAACCTTGAGGACATTATTCTGAGTGAAATAAACCAGTCACAAAAGGACAAATACTGTAGGTCTCCACTTACATGAGGTCCTAAGGTAGTCAGATTCGTAGAGACAGAAGGTAGAGTGGTGGGTGCCAGGGCCTGGGGGAAGGGGCTGGGCAGTTAGTGTTTAATGGGGCCAGAGTTTCAGTTTGAGAAGATGAATAAGTTCTGGAGATGGATGGTGGTGATGGCTGCGCAACAGTGTGAGTGTACTTGATGACACGGAATTGTATGTACACTTAATACTGGGTAAAATGGTTAATTTTATGTTACGTGTATTTTACGGCAACGAAAAAAGAAAGAAAACAAGAGATGGAAGGGAAGAGAATAGGGAAATGGAAGAGACACAGCCTGGAGAAAGTACTCAGGCCTGGAGCAGGGTCTTGGCAGGGTACCTGTCCCCCTCCTCCCTGGGCTGTGTCCCTCCTAGAACAGTGAGGTTGTCTCCCTTGGTTGGTCCCAGCCAGGGCCTGGCCTCCACCCCCAGGGAACCCCAAGTCAGAACCAGTCTCCAGGTTCTGGAGTGAAAAATGCTTAAGGAATCCAGAGAAGGGTAGAGAAGGGTGTGGGGCCTCAGAGGAGAAAGGGGTACCTTCCCAGGTGTGGGTCATGGTGGAAGAACCATGTTATAGGGCTTGAGAGACAGAGCACAAAGCTAATGGTCACCCCTGCCTTCGTCCTTCTGTGGCTCCCCACTGCCTTTCAGTCCCGCAGCCCCGGCTCACCCCTGTGCCCTCCTGTACTCTCCTGAAAGCCCCATGTGTGGGGTCTCCCTCCACCCCACTCCCTCCCAGGTGGGCCAATCCACGAGTCCCAACATTGGAGGCAGGATATTTGGGGGTCCCGTGAGGCTGAATCAGCTGTGCTCTCCCAGGAGGCCCAGCCAAGGCCCTGGGATTTGTGGAGGAGAGGGGTGAGGCGGCTGTGGGGCACAGAGCCTTCTGAGACAGGACGGCCACAGGGCCTCAGCCTTGGGGAGTCTGGGTAAGGATTTGGGAGACAGAACTCCAGGGAACTCTGGCTTTTCCTGCTGTGTGACCTCGGGCAGTTTCCTCCCCTTTTCTGAGCCTCCCCATGCACTGCTCACCTCCCTGGCACAATGAAGAGTTCATCTGCACCCCCGCACCCCCCACCCACCACCGAGTTCCACCTGCTTGGGTAACGTTTGCCAATGTGCAGTCAGGCATGGAGGAGCCCATTCATCTGAAAGAAGTTGCTGAGTGTGGTCCAGCGGGGGGAGGACATTGAGTCCTCCATCCCAGGGAGGGGGTAAGGTCAGCTGGATGGATAGTCAGGGCCTTGAAGGACAAGGAGCAGCTGGCCAGCATTTCTGGCTGAGTGAACAGCAAGTGCAAAGGCCCTGAGGCAGGTCTGGAGGGCATGTCTTTTTATTCCCAGAGCCACAAATGGCCATAAATGTAACCCTGCTCCATCCTTACGCTCTTCCAAAAAAAAAAAAGAATTAAAACTGGTGGAGGATGGGGTGTTGAGATTTGCCTCCTCTCTCAGCCTCCCTCATGAACCAGAGTGAACCTGGCCTTCTGCGAGTGCACAGCTAAGGGAAAACCCCTACCTTCAGAGTGGGAGTCCTAGCATCAGTGTATGACTCTGGGAAACACCTCTGGGCCTCAGTTTCCTCTTCTACAAGAGGAGAGATGACGCCTCTGAGGGTGTTCCCAGGCACAGCTTGAGAAGCAAAGGTGATGGGAATTGAGATTCCAGGGACAGCTTCTTTCACCCCCTGTGGGGTGAGGGCCAGCAGGGCCCCGGCCCCTTGTCTGGTGGCCTCCTGCCTTTCACCTGAGGATCTGGTTTCTGGTTTTGAGGCTGCAGAGATTCTTCCAGTGCAGCTTGGCTTGGCTGCTACTGGTGGCTATGGGAAGAATACAGGGAACAGCATTTCAGGTCTAGGGAACAGCACTGAAGAGGAGCATGTCTGGTGGACAGTAAGGAGAACAGTGTGGCTGAGTGAACACATAGGCATGAAGGAGAGGTGGGAAGGAGGAGGTGGGGCTCCCCAGACCACAATGAAATATTTGGATTTATTCTAGAATGATAGTGACCTGCTATAGGATACCATCTGATTTTGTTGGGAAGACAAAATTGTCTCCAATATGTGGTCCATGTAGAGGAGCCATTGCCCAGGTTGTTTTCAGGTGGAGAAGCAGAGGGCCAGAGAGACCCAGGGACTGTCTACTGCAGAGACATCCAGATGGAGAAAAACTTTCATTTCAGGAAGACTCAGGTTCAAAGCTCAGCTCCATTATGTGGACAGTGGCCTTGTCTTCCCAGGCCTCCATTTTCCTACCTGTAAAATGGGCACAAATGCCTGGAAAACACTCATCACAGGTTCCGACTCATAGAAATCTCTCTCCCCGGGGCTTCCCTGGTGGCACAGTGGTTGAGAGTCCGCCTGCCGATGCAGGGGACGCGGGATTGTGCCCCGGTCCGGGATGATCCCACATGCCACAGAGCAGCTGGGCCCGTGAGCCATGGCCGCTGGGCCTGTGCGTCCTGAGCCTGTGCTCTGCCACGGAAGAGGCCACAACAGTGAGAGACCCGCGTACCGCAAAAAAAAAAAAAAAAAAAAAAATTGCCCAGGTTGTTTTCAGGTGGAGAAGCAGAGGGCCAGAGAGACCCAGGGACTGTCTACTGCAGAGACATCCAGATGGAGAAAAACTTTCATTTCAGGAAGACTCAGGTTCAAAGCTCAGCTCCATTATGTGGACAGTGGCCTTGTCTTCCCAGGCCTCCATTTTCCTACCTGTAAAATGGGCACAAATGCCTGGAAAACACTCATCACAGGGTCTGACTCATAGAAATCTCTCTCCCCGGGGCTTCCCTGGTGGCACAGTGGTTGTGAGTCCGCCTGCCGATGCAGGGGACGCGGGATTGTGCCCCGGTCCGGGATGATCCCACATGCCACAGAGCAGCTGGGCCCGTGAGCCATGGCCGCTGGGCCTGTGCGTCCTGAGCCTGTGCTCTGCCACGGAAGAGGCCACAACAGTGAGAGACCCGCGTACCGCAAAAAAAAAAAAAAAAAAAAAATAGAAAAAAAAAAAGAAATCTCTCTCCCCACCTCATGCCTATGGAGACTCCCAAGGCTTTAAAAAAAAAAAAAATCATCGTAAGATGTACATAACATAAAATTTACCATTTTAACCATTTTTAAGTATTCGATTCAGTGCTATTAATTTTATTCACACTGTTATGCAACCATGCTAACTATTTCCAAAACTTTTTCATCACCTCAAACAGAAACCCTGTCCCCATTAAACATTAACTCCCTGGTCCTCTCCCCCAACCTCTGGCACCCACCCTTCTACTTTCTGTCTCTGTGGATTTAGCTGCTCTAGGACCTCACATATGTGGGCTCATCAGTATGTGATCTTTTGTGTTTGGCATCTTTTATTCAGGATAATGTTTTTGAGGTTCATTAACCTGGTAGCTGTGTTAGTGCTTCATTCCTGTTTGGGGTTTAGTAATATTCTTTTACATGGATGTGTCACCTTTTGTTTATCCATTCATCAGTTGATGGCCATGTGTGTTATTTCTATTTTTTTTTTTTTTTTTTTTTTTTTTGCGGTACGCGGGCCTCTCACTGTTGTGGCCTCTCCCGCTGCGGAGCACAGGCTCCGCACGCGCAGGCTCAGTGGCCATGGCTCACGGGCCCAGCCGCTCCGCGGCATGTGGGATCTTCCCGGACCGGGGCACGAACCCGTGTCCCCTGCATCGGCAGGCGGACTCCCAACCACTGCGCCACCAGGGAAGCCCTGTTTCCACCTTTTGGTGGCTGGGAATCTCGCTGCTGTGAACAACTGATGTACAAGCATCTGTCTGAGTCCTTGTTTTTAATTCTTTGGGGTCTACACATAGGAGTGGGAGCTTTTGGGGGGAACTTCTTCCTTCCGGCCTCCTTTTGTTTCTATTACAACATATCGGGGAACTCCATTCACCTAGTCAGGCTGCCCCCTGACACCTGTGTTTCCTGACCCCATTTCTCCCTGTCCAAGATTTTCCTGGAAAGTGAGTTTTCCAGGATATTCAGAAGGAAGCCTCGAAGGAGCTCACTGGGGCTTCCAGGAACCCCCAGACTGTGTGTGTGGAAGAAAACAAGGCGAGCTTGATGCAGTTTAGCATGTAGATGTTTCCAGGCGTGGGTAGGAGCTGTGACGTCAAGATTGAACCAACCTGAGTTGGAGCCCTCACTCCACCACCTACACCCACACCGGGCAAGGGGCTAGCCTTCCTCTCTCCACACCAGCTTTCTGCATCTGGGAAATGGGGGTGGCTATTCCACTCCCCCAAACCCCCCAGCTTGGTGGGAAGGTTGAAAGAGAGAATTTGTATTAAGTGCCCGGGATGAAAGCACCTGCCCCAGCCTGAAGCTCAGCTCAAGTTCACACTAGGTTAGTCATTCAACAAACTTTTGTTGACAATGGCTGTGGGTGAAGAGGCAAGGCTGAGTCACTTCTGAGTCACTCCTGCTTCCCCAGGACTCAGATCAGGGCTGAAGAATTGGGAGCATTTGCTGAATGAGTGAGTGGAGGAGAGAGTGGTTGAGAGAGAGAAAGAGAGAGAGAGAGAGAGAGAGAGAGAATGAGACAGAGGTGGAGGGAAGGGAAGGGAGAGAGATTGAGAGAAAGATTATCTATCATCTATCTATCTATCCATCCTATCTATCTATCCATCCATCCATCCACCTTTCTATCTATCTATCTATCTATCTATCTATCTATCTATCTATCTATCTATCCATCCATCTGTCGGTCCGTCCGTCTATCTAGAGACGCAGAGAGACGGTGGGTAGCAAGACTTGAAATTCACACACACCAACCTCACAGGGGAGACTCACCCTGCGGGCCACACCCCAGTGCTGGGCACTCATCTCCCATCTGTCATTCCATCCCCGCAACACCACCCTCACCTCCCAGTCAAGGAAACAGGCCCGCATGGCAGAGCTGAGGGCTTCCATGGGAAAGAATGGTTTTGCCTAAGCAGCGGTACTCACTGTGGGCGATTCTGCACCCTCCCCCTCCAGGGGACACTTGGAGACATTTTCGTTGCCACAACTGCGGGACTGCAGGGCTGGGGGTGCTACTGGCATCTCCTGGGTTGAGACCAGGAATGCTGCTGAACACCCTGCAATGTGCAGGACAGTCCCCCAGTGTAAAGAAGGATCCGGCCTCAAATGTCAGCAGCGTCGAGATTGAGAAACCCTGTATGAATTATTTGGAAAAAAATTTATGTAGGTTTGTAGCTCACACTGTGCACCAGAAAAAAATTCCCGATGGGTTAGATGGTATAAACCAGGCTGATCCCTCGGTGTTTGTGAGTTACTTCTTCTCTCCCTCCCACTCAGTTTCTGTATTTAAATATGTGCAGCATCCTAGCACCTCAGGTCAGATAGTTACAGATGCAAAGTGTCTCACGTGTCCACAGAACCCCCTAACCCAGTGGTTCTCAAACTGGGGTGAACCTGCTTCCAGGGGACACTGGCAGTGTCTGGAGATATTTTTGGTTGTCACAACTTGGGGACGTCGGTGCTACTGGTATCGAGTGGGTGGAGGCCACGTTTGCTGCTCAACGTCCTACAGTGCACGGGGCAGCGTCTACCACCGAGAATGATCCAGCCCCGATGTTGATGATCAGGGGGTTGAGAAACCCTGTGCTTGTCACACACCAGCTCAGCTCGGGTCCAGGCTATCAGAGACACCTGGTGCTGGTACTTGGAGAGCCATTCATCTCTGGCCTGTTGCCTTGAAATTCCCCAGGGTGTGGCTAAGCCTGGGTGCTAGCTCAGCTTTGCTGATGGGGCAGGTGCTGAGTCAGGCGTGTGCTGGGACTCACCTGACCCTCTGAAGGCTCTCCCTCTCCCCACTTCACACCACATCATTCTAGGATGCCTGGGGCTCCCTGACGTATAGGAAACTCCTAGTAGAAAAACAGCTCCTGTATCTTTCCCCCATCACTGGAGTCACTCTTGGGAGAGCATTTTGGCAATGCCCAAAGTCCTCCAAAACTGTCATCCTTTCCAACCCTGGGGGACAATCTGAAATGTGGCCCAGTGTGTGCGTACAGATGCCCAGAGCTTGTTTGCATAAGCAACTTCTGGCACGTCCAAATGTTATATTATGCAGCCATTTAAAATAATAAAAACATATTGTGGAGGAAAATATATGGAAAAATGGTTATAACTTTTCCCGGAAAAAAAAAAAAAAGGATACAGTGATAGTCACAGCCATGTGAAAACAATTCAACCACTGACCAGAAACCCCTTCCTCCAAAAAACTTTGATGAAAATTGGGTTGTAGGAAGCAGGGCAAAAAAATTTTTTTTCTGGTTTGATATTTTATATTTTCTCAAGTGGACACCAGGAAGGAAAAGTGTTCCGTGTCTTGTCGCAGGGATGGGGACAGAGCCCAGCAGTGAGGTTTTATTCATACTTTTCTCTGGGTGGCATCTGTCATGGAAACTTGCTTCCTGGGATGGAGCCCCCTCCTTGCTAGTAAAAGCGATGAATGATGATGATCTTTTAAGAACTTGAGCAGGTGTTTCAGCCGTGGCACTAATGGCACTGAGACCGAATGGTTCTCTGTGGAGGGGGCTACCTTGTGCCTTCTACGATGTTTCTGCAGCATCCCTGGCTCCCGCCCACTAGATGCTAGCAGCATCCCCCAGTTGTGACAACCCCAAATATCTCAAGACTGGGTTGCAACTGGCTGAGAACCATTTATCCAGAAGCTGTTTGACGGAAGTCAACATTTGGGTTTCCGAAAGGGGCAGAGAAAACGATGAGGGAGTGTTTCTGCATTAATCAGTGCAAGCCAGCTCTTTGCCAGCCCGTGTCTTGCTGAAATGTACTGCTGCGTAGGAGCCTGACACTTTCTATTGTATCAGTTGGAGGCACTCAGGAAACAGAAACTCAACAGCTTCAGTCCCCTTACAAGTGGCCTCTCATTGGATTCAGAGGCCTCTGGGAGGTGTTTTTGAGCAAGCCAGAAACATGGCTTTACCAGTAAGTTTAAAAGCTCAACGAGAAAGACTGGAGGACCCTACAAAAAATTATTTAAAATCTCTTGCGACTCTTTCTTCTACTCCTACTGCCTCTGAAACCAGCTCTGAGCAAAGAGGGGCGTTTCCACGGATTGAGGGGGCCAATGCTCTGCTCTGGAATCGTTTTTGCAAAAGCTGCAGAGAGAGGGTACAGAGGCTCACACACACGCACACTCACACACCCCATCGCCAGCGGAAGTGGGCCCAGGCTCTTTACTCGAGAAAGATGCATCAGATTGTCATCTCCCATTTCTGCTTTTTGTGGATTACCAAACGCTCTCAGCTGTTTCCAGGGCTGCCATCAGGGGTAGGGGGTGGGGAGGAAGGATGAAGAGAGGGAGGAAGGGAGGAAATCCCAGCCTCTGTCGCAATAGGGCAAGAGTGTTTTAAAACAGGCACTGCTTACAAGCTATTTTCACTTTCTGGAAAGAACTTGTGCAATTGTTAGTGGCCATGGTTACCCACCCAGGGCCCCGAGAAGGGGGAAGAGGAGGGGGAACCTGCCAGGGGGAGGCACCTCCTCGCCTGACTGAGGTATTCAGGGTGCTGTACAGGGGTCCTCCCTTGCTCACGAGGTACATTTCTGGAGTGGCCGCCTCCAGCCAGCGAGGCTGGGGCTCTGATGTGATTCCTTCACACAAGGGCAGCTGCAGGGGAGGGTCTTATAACCCTCCACCACCAGCAACAGGTGGGTTGTTGCAGAATTCCCTCTAGTGGGATTCAGGGACCTCTGGGAGGCAGCCAGACCAGGCTGGCACCCTGACACCACTGTTCCATAGCTACCTCTCTGGGCCTCTGTTTGCTCATCTGGAAAAGCGTACTCACCATCCATGACCCTCAAATGTGGATTTCATTTTTTTCTAACAGGATGGGGAACTCATCTTAAATTAAAAAAAAATTCTGTTAAAAGGCAAGACTAGTGAAAGGCAAAACAGGTCAGAAACTCAGCATTTTGCCCCTTCTAAAGGAAAAAAAAAAAAAAAAAAAAGTCTGCACACTACATAAGTAAGTTTGGCTAAAACCTCAGAAGCTTCCAAAAGGAGGTAAGGCTTTTTTCAGCCCAGCGGAGGCCACGTCAGTGGGACCAGCAGTTTCTCCAGCTCTGGGGAAAAGGAGGCAATTTATAGCTCAGGGAACAACCTTAAAATAACTCTCCCTCAGTCCTAAAAGGCAGTGTTTAAATTTATAGAAAAACCCACAGGTTCCTGGCAGCTGGGGGCTGCAGCTGGCAACCCCAGATGCTGGCCGGGGCAGGACCCACTTCACCCTGCCTCTGCCAGGCTGCCCTCTATCAAAGCTGCCCATTCCCCACAGCCCCTCCCAAGTGTCCCAAGCCCCCAGCTTCCAAGCAGCCAGACCAGTGCTGTGATTTTTTTCAAAAGATGCAAAACTTTTTTTTTAATTAAAAAACAGCAAAATCTTATAAAAATGAACCAGGCAGTCAAAATGCCCACCTGTCTTCCTATTTACAGTAATACAATATCTGTCACAGTCACTATGTACAATATTATAAAAAATGTTGCACAGTACAAATTAAGGCTGTTATTTTTCACAAGGCATCAAGCCTCGATCCTCTAGTGTAGACCCGGCAGGGGGGAAGACGACACTTAATTATTGCACCATTTTGAAAACAAAACTCGTCAAGGAGGATTGTGGTCTTCTCCCACCGGGCCTTCAGTCTCTGATGGGGGCCGGGCGGCGTCGTCGTCGTCGTCGTGGGGGGAGCCCCCTCGGTGGCCACGCTGTGCCCGGCCCGGTCCTCTGGGCCCAATAAATACCAGTCACAGTTTGGAAGGGGTCCGTGCCCGGCGCGTGGGACCCGCCACGGCCGCGCGCGGGTGGGCGGGGGGCGTCCAGGCTACATGTGCCGCTTCATGTGCAGAGCCAGGTGGTCCGAGCGTGAGAAGGCACGGTCGCACAGGTGGCACTGGAAGGGCCGGTGGCCCGTGTGCTTGCGGTAGTGGCGCGTGAGTTCGTCGGATCGCGCAAACTTCCAGCCGCAGCCGTCCCAGTTGCAGTGATAGGGCTTTTCGCCTGCAGGGAGGGGGCGAGAGCCGGCCTTAGTTTCCCTCCCGCCTGTGGCTCTGATACTCACAGACACTCACCCTGATTAGTGGCTACTCGGGCGCGCACAACCTACCCCTAACCAGCTCTCTGAAGCGCGCCCCGCTATGTTTTGAACCTCTAGGGATCCTAGGCACGTTACCTCCCATTCCCGGGTCTCCTGCTCCTCACTCCCCAGGGGTCCTGAGCGCGCACAGTCCGCTCTTCAATGTCTTTCAGCCACGCCCCCGGGGGGCTCCTAAGCTTGCACCTTCCCCCCGACAGTCTGAGACATAGCATCCCCCTAGGTTTCGTAAGAGTGCATGACTGCCCAAAGTCCCGAGCCACATTTCCAGGAGGGCCCTAAGCGCGCGCCCCGTCCCCAGGCTCCGGAGCCACGCCCCCAGCCAAGCCCCAGGGGGCTAACACCTTGCCCCCTCCCCAACCTCTGGGCCACGCCCTCTGGGGGGGGTTCCTAAGCACGCCCTTCCTCCAGCTCCCCCCGCATTGGTCCCCAGCCCGTGCTCGCTGCCCACCTGTATGCGTGCGCAGGTGCGCCTTGAGGTGGGAGCTCTTGGTGTAGGTCTTGCCGCAGCCCGCGTAACTGCAGGTGTGCGTGGCGGTGCGTTTGCGCGGCCAGGACCGCCGGCCGCGCTTGGGCTTGGCCTCCAGCAGCTCCAGCGGAGACGCGGGCGGCGTGAGAAGACCTCGGGCGGCTGGCGGCGCCAAGCCCAGAGCTGCGGCGGCGGCGGCCGCGTCGTCGAAGAGGCCGAAGGCGGCGGGCGCGGGCGGCGCGTAATGCAGGCCGGGCCCAGGCGCGCCGAAGCCGGGGCCACCGAAGGGAGGCGGGAAGGGGGCGCGCGGGCCGGGCGCGGGGAGGCGCGCGGGGCCGTCGGGGCTGAGCGGTGGCGTGTCGGGCGGTGGCGGGGGGCGGCCCCCGGGGCCTCGCATGCACGCGGCTGCCGAGCCCGGGGCACCCTCGCGCTTGAGGCCCCGAGGTCCACGGGCCAGGCCCGGCGCGCAGCCGTAGCCGCCGCCGCCGTCCGCCTCGGGGGGTTCGGCTTTCACCAGGCGGCCCGGCGGCGCCAGCAGGAAGCGACCGTGCAGCGCTGGCCCCGGCGGCACGTCCAGCTCGGGCCGCAGCAGCTCGGACACCAAACCGCCCGCGGGGGCACCGTAGGGAGGCGGCGCGCCGGGCTCAGTGTAGTAGAACGCAGGCGGCGGGGGCGGCGGCGGCGGCTCCGGGGCGGACTCAGCGCCCAGGCCGTCCAACCCCATGGACAGGATGAAGTCCAGCACGCTGTTGAGGTCGTCGTCCGTGCCGCCTGCCTCGGGCTCTGCGCGCGGCCAGCGCTGCGGGTGACAGGGCGATAGGCGCCGGCGTGAGCGCGCGGTGGGGCCGGGGATCGCTGCCCGCTGCCTGCGTTCCACTACCCTAAGTCCGCTGTCCCTGCCGCCTGCGTTCTACTACCCCGCAGCCCACGTTCTACTACCCTGAGCCAGCCGCCCCCGCCGCCCGCGGTCCCTGCCGCCCTCACCTCCTGCAGGCCGCGCTCCCGGCACGGGCTGGCGAAAGTGGAGAAGGACGGTAGGATGGGCTCGCTCAGCGCCATGCCTGGGACCCGGGGCTGACGCGGATTCGGGACACCGGTGAGTGGCTGCCCGGAGCCGGGCTGGTCGGGACGCGGGCGGGCGGGGACGGCTCTGCGGGCAGCGGCCGGGCCCGCCCAAGCCTTATAGGCGCGGCGCGCGCGGGGGCCGGGCCAAGGCGGCGGCGGCGGAAACGCGTCCCGGATGGGGACGAGCTCCGGGCGCAGCCTAAATTTAGCCGCGGTATATAAGCCGGCGGGCGGCGGCGGCAGTGGCCACTGAGGCCGCCAGGGCCCTGAGCGGCCGGCTCGGCCCATCGTGCGCAGCTAGGCGGCGCCCCCGGCCCGGGCCCGCCCCCGCCTGTCTCCCCGGCGACGGCGTCAACACACGCTCCACAACAGCAGCGTGACGCTTAGGGATCCCCGGGGCACCCCGTGGGCTCCCGCCTGCGGGAGGACAGGGAGGACCTGGAGCGGGGGCGGCATCCGGGACCCGGGCCCTGCAGGGATCCCTGATGGATGGGGAGATGGGCCCCCGCAGCCACAGAGGGGTCCACAGAATCCTAGGTGGATGAGGTTAATTGGGTCCCGCGAGCTCAGAGTGGCTTTCCCCGGACTCAGTTCCTCATTTTCTGGGAAGGCACCAAGGCTGATCCGCTGTTATGCCTACCACTCTGTCAAAAACCTTGCATGATGACAGCAAGAAATGTTAAGTCTTTGAGACGCTGTCCCTCAAGGAAGCCCTTCAGGGTGGGGAAACTGAGGCTCAGGAGGTGCAGGGAGACGCTTGAGGTCCTACAGCTGCCAGCAGGCCTGGTGCCTTTACTGCCTCACGTGAGGAGACTCATGACAACGAATCTAACAATACAGACACAGCACCAGAGGGGCCACGGGGAGCGAGCCTCCCCTGTGAGCATGTAAACACCCGCCCCCACCCCCGCAGATGCCCCACACCAGGCATGGGGCCTGCCAGGAACGGACTGTTACTCCTGCTGTTACTGTGTGCTGGCCTTGTGTGGACACACTGGGAACACATTTGCCAACAGGCAGACAAATCCCCTTTGCCCTTGGGGCTTTCAGTGTAGTGGGGGATGGGGGGCGGAGAAGTGAAATAAACAACTATATTGGGGAAGGCAGGGGAGGGAGATGGGCAGTGAGTGTGTGTGAGAGGGGAGAAAGAGGATGGTGGAATTTTGAACCACACCCAGGAGGAGATGTGTGAGTCAAGACCTGGGGAAAAGGGGAGCCAAGTGGGTATCAGAGGGAGAGCATCTCATGGTGTAACCTGGAGCCAGTCTCCAGCTCTGATCTCTTGATTCCAGAACCCATGTTCAGGCCTGGAGGTGTCCATGGTCAGCCACAGTCACACGGCCAGGTGGTAAGGGGTACAGGCAGCTCCTGACCTGGAAGCCTTCCCTGGGGCCAGGAGGGTTTTGTCACTGACAGCATCTGGATCCCCACAGCCCAGGGACACTGCAGGGGGTCGCCTTGCCATCACAGAGGCACCAAGAGACTTCTCTGGGGTCCACAGTCCTGGACCCTCCCAGCTGGAAGGAGCCTCAGAGGTGTGCCATCTCATCGTGATTCATCAGATTGTGGATTAGGCAAACACTTGTTGATAAGCCCTATTTGCCAGGTGTGGGGCACCCAGAGGTGCTTCAGTCCCAAGCACAGTTGCTGGGGTGGTGGTAGTGCAGGGATCCCCTCTGCAGCTTTCCCGGGCTGCTGGAGATTTCAAGTTGAGCTCCAAGATGCTTCCTGTGGCTGCCACTGTGATGGTTGAGAGTCAGCCTCAGCCACTGACCACTCTCTGTGTGACCTTGAGCAAGTGGCTTTGCCTCTCTGGGCTCACTTCCTAATCTTGAGAAATGCAGAATATAATAGTACCTTACCCCAAAGGGATATCATGAGGGTCATGTGGGCGCTTTCTCTTTGGTGGAAATGTTGACGATATCCTGTGAGCTCACTCAGGTGCTGGTTAGATGAGCTCTGCTCACTGCCATTCCGTTCTCTGGGCCTCAATTTCCCTGAATGATAATGAGGGGAAGTTGAAGGGAATCAAATTTGTTTCCCAGGATGTATAATTCTCAGTCAGTTGCGGACCTCTGCTCAGATGGCGCCTGGGTCCTCCCCTCAGCCTCAGCTAGCTCCTGCAGCTCTCTCCAGCCCATCCCCGTCCCTTCCTATTCTGTTTTCTTGCCAGTTCTGGAACACACCAAGCACATTTCTCCAGGCTTTTGTACTTGCTGTGCCTTCCACCAAGCGTTCAGTCCTCTCACTTTCCACTTGCTTGGCTCTGGCTTATCTCCCACCCCCGCCCCCCCTAAACTAATGAACTTTATTTTTATAGAGCAGCATCAGGTTTACAGAAAAAAATGAGCAGAAAGTACAAAGAGTTCCCAAATATCCCCTCCCAAGGCACAGTTTCCCCTATTATTAACATCTTGCTTTAGCGTGATACCTTTGTTACATATTAATACGTTATTATCCAGCCAATATCGATACATTATTATTAACTCAAGCCCACAGTTTACTTTAGGGTTCACTCTTTGTGTTGTACATTCTGTGGGTTTCAACAAATGCATAGTGACATGTATCTGCTGTTACATCATATAGTACTATATAGAACTATATAATAGAACTGTTTTCACTGCCCTAAAATCCCTCCCTCCTTCCCTTCTAAGTCCTGGTTAGGTTCCATAGTTTTACCTTTTGCAGAATGTCATATAGCTGGAACCACACCATATGTAGCTTTTTCAGAGTCTTCTTTCACTTAGCAGTATGCATTTAAGATTCCTCCATGTCTTTTGGTGGCTTGATAGCTCATTTCTTTTTATCAATGAATAATATTCCATGGTATGTATATACCGCAGTTTGTCCACTCAACTATTGAAGGACATCTTGGTTGCTTCCAGTTTGGGGCAATTGAGTTGCTATTGAATAGGCATTGAATATGGCTGCTATAAACATTCATGTGCAGGTTTTTGCCTGGACATAAGTTTTCAAATTAATTGGAAAAATGCCTAGGAACCCAATTGATGGAATGTAGGATAAGACTGTGTTTAGCTTAGTAAGAGACCACCAAACTGTCTTCTAAAGTAGCTGTACCACCAGCGATGAATGAATGAGAGTTCCTATTGCTCCACCTACTCGTCAGCATTTAGTGGTGTTGGTTTTTTATATTTCAGCCATTCTAATAGGTGTTTGGTGGTATCTCATTGTTGTTTTAATTTGCAATCCCCTGATGATATCTGATGTGGAGCCCCTTTTCATATGCTTATTTGCCATCTGTATAGTTTCTTTGGTGAGGGGTCTGTTGAGATCTTTGGCCCAGTTTTTAACTGGGTTTTTAATTTTCTTATTGGACTTTAAGAATATTTTGGACACGAGTCCTTTAACCTGATAGGTGTTTTGCAAAGATTTTCTCCCAGTCTGTGGCTTGTCTTTTGATTCTCTTAACGGTGCCTTTTGCAGAACAGAAGTTTTTCATTTTAATGAAGCCCAGCTTATCAGTTTTTCCTTTCACAGATTGTGCTCTTGGTCTCGTATCTGAAAAGTCAGTGCCAAACCCGAGGTCATCTCGATTTTCCCCTATGTTGTCATCTAGAAGATTTACAGTTTTGCATTTTGCATTGAAGTGAATGATCCATTTTGAGTTAATTTTGTTGTTGTTGTTTGGCTGGTTTTTTGTTTTGTTTTGTTTTGTTGCATGTGGATACCCAGTGGTTCCAGCACACTTTGTTGAAAAGACTGTGTCCTCAGCTCATCTGACTGTGCGTTTCAGTGTAAATGTGGGCTCTCCAGGCTCCACCCCCACCCACCGGCCCCTCAAATAGTACCCCTCCCCAGGCCATATAGTTCCTTCCTCCACCCCCTCTTTTCTGTTGTTGTTGTTCTGTGGCACTTTTCACCATTGGTCATTATTTTTATCTACCCGTTTGCTCTTTTTCTGTCTCCACCACAAATAGTGTATGAATCACAGGGAGGATGGGAGCCAGGTCTATATTGGATCCATTATGTTCTTCAAGCCCAGTTCAGCACACAGTAGGTGCTCAATAAACGTTCACCAGAGGGATGAACAAACAAATGAATAGCTACATCTCTTGCAGCTCTTCAGAGGAACTTCTGCAGGTGGCTCTCTGCTCCTGTGGGATTGTCTACACTCTCTCCTCCTCACCCAGCCTCCTGTGCACCTTCCTTGTCGCCACGGGTGGTAATAAGTTGAATGTGTCCCCAAAAGATACGTCCATGTCCTCACTCCTGGTACCTGTGAATGTGACTTTAATTGCAAAGAGGGTCTTTGCAGATGTAATTAGGGGTATCAAAATGAGATCATCCTGGGTTAGGATGGGTCCTATATCCAATGATAAGTGTCTTATAAGAGAAAGGACACAGAGATACAAATGTAGAGAAGGCCATGTGAAGATGGGGACAGAGATTGGAGCTTTGTTGCCATAAACCAAAGAATACCAAAGATTGCCTGAGGTTGCCAGAGGCCAGGAAGGAGGCCTGGGACAGATTTTCCCTCGGAGCCTCATCAGAAGGAACCAACCCTATTGACACCTTAATTTCAGACTTCTGACCCCCAGAACTTAAAGAGGATACATTTCTGTTATCTTAAGCCACCGAGTTTGTGTCGCTTCGTTGCGGCAGCCCCAGGAAGCTCATATGTCATGGTAACCAGCTGTTCTGCCTGCCTGCCTGGTTTCCTCTTCAGAAAGGGAGCCCCTCAAAGGCAGGGGCCTCCCTTGATTCATCTCTGTGTCCCCTAGGCCCAGCTGTGGACCTGGTGTTGAAACAAACGTGATGTGAGGATGCTGGCCACCCACCGAGGACCTCCCGGGGCAGCGTGAGACACTCCAGCAGAGCACCCAGGGAATGGAACCAATTACACAAAGCCACCAATGAGTGTAAAGAACATGGGCTTTAGTTGCCACTTTAGCTGTGTGACCTTGGGCACATCACACAACCTCTCTGAGCATCAGTTTCATTGTGAGATATGAGTATTTACTGCCTGATTATAGGCATGGATGAATGAGCCAGATAGAGGATCTCAGGCAGAGGGAGAGTCTTGGCACAGAGGGGTTCGGAGCGTGGCACCTCTCAGGCTGTGGTCCTGTCTCCCTGCTGTCCAGGCTGCGCCCACCTGTGTGGGTATGTGTCTTTGTGATGTCTCAGGTGATGATGCTGTTGGAAAAAGAGCTCTGGACTTGAAGTCAAGTCCCAGCGCTACCTCTTACAAGCTGGGCGACTTACTCTTGGCAAAGCTTCCGAGAAGCCTGTCCCACTGCTAAGTGGGGGAGAATAAGGCACATGTCCAAGGATTACATGGTCAGTAAGCAAACTGGTGATGCTGAAGAACGCAGTGGGTGCTAAGTAAATGAGCACCCTTCTCCCTGTCATGGCTAAGTTCCTAAAGGGTAGGGACTGACTGTGTTCGTGCCCTGCCAGCCCCACTGTTTCCAATTGGGAACTTTATGCCTCTTGATGGTGATGCCCTTGTTCTCATCTCTTTCCCAAGGCCTCCCATCCTCTCCTAATAGCCCAACATGAATAATCTAACCTGAGGGGGCAGATAGTTTCCCATCCATTGGTAATGTTTTGAGCACTGTGCTCGCACAGATTCTGAGATTACTTCCAGGCTCAATGCTGGAAAAGAGTGCTGTGATTGATTAGTGATGTCTGTCCATGACTGATTGGTGATGTCTGTCACTGGTGGAGCCTCGTTGGAGTAGTATGCATGCAGCTTCACATTTACCATCTCTTGCCAGGCTGTCTTTAAGGACCCAGGGAACTTGCAAATCAGAGGTTTTGAGCCTGAACAAAAAATAAATGTTGAACTCCCTCTCCATGTTCTGCTGGACATGGAGAGGAAGGTAAAAAAGTACACAGCTCCGTTTCTGCCCACAGAGAGCTTACAATCTCCTTTAACTGGGTCCTGGCCATTTCTAGTATCCTTTACTTCTTTCCACTTTTCTTCTAGAGTCTAGACCGTCTCTCCCTTTACTAGCTGTTCCGCCCCAAATAGCTATTGTGTGCACTTGGCCCAACTCCCAAGAGCAAGCACTCAGGAATTCTACAGAAAACACGTCACTTAAAATACAGCTGAGCTTCCAAGACTAATTGTGAATGCTCTAGAGGAATTACAGTCGCATGACAGCAGCAACTGGACGATGACTGCCAGCTGGGGCAGTCGCGGTATTTCTGCTTAAGTTTGCACAAGTTGCCAAACTTAGCTCCCCATGTTGCAAAGATGTTTGGCAGCTCGGTGTTTCTCCAGGATGGGAAGTGATGCAGGCAGGGATGCCCCTGCAAGTGGGCTTTTTTCTGAAGGTCACCACCTTGCCACTGCTGTGCTTGTGGCCAAGGTCCAATGAGAAAGGGCACTTGCCAATTTGCCTCCCTGTCTCTGGGGTTTTCTTACTGTTTATGAACAATTAAGTAGTGAGCATGTAGGGAGGGTGCAGAATTGCATTTGGTTGATGACCGATGGATTCCTATGGGGACCCCTGATCATCTCCTCACCAACCAGACCATGACTATCTCAGTCTTATTGATGCAGGGACATGAGAAGTGGAGGAACATTTATGAAGCACCTACTGTACGAAGAGTAGCCCCTGCTCGCCGCAACTAGAGAAAGAAAGCCCGTGCAGCAACGAAGACACAAGGCAGCCCAAAACTAAATAAATAAATTTTTTTTTTTTTTTTTTGGTACGCGGGCCTCTCACTGTTGTGGTCTCTCCCATTGCGGAGCACAGGCTCTGGACGCACAGGCTCAGCGGCCATGGCTCACGGGCCTAGCCGCTCCGCGGCATGTGGGATCTTCCTGGACCGGGGCACGAACCCATGTCCCCTGCATCGGCAGGCGGACTCCCAACCACTGCACCACCAGGGAAGCCCCAATAAATAATTTTTTTTTAAAAAAGCATCTACTGTATGCCAGGTCCTGCATTGAAGAGTTGTATGTGTTTTCTCATTTAATCCTCACAGCAAGTCTGTTTAATGTGGTGAGCAATGAACAGAATGGGGGTGCTCAGCCAGAACCCCAGGTCAGATCCTGGCCCTGGCACTTATATCTCAGCAACTTTGAATGAAGGGCCTTCTCTTTTTGAACGTTTGTTCCTGTTCCATCAAAGGAGCATGAGAATGCCTTGTCACCTGTTGATGAAGGTAAGAGACACCCCATGTAAAGAACTTTTCCTAGAAGAGGCCCTCCGATCCTAGAAGCTGTTTTTATTTGCCTAAATCAAGGGCTGGCACATCCTGACTTGTGGCTTTTTACAAAATATATGTATGAAAATGTCAATAGTATTGCTCTTTTCTAAAAAAAAATTATTTTATTGAAGTATAGTTGACTTACCATGTTGTGTTAATTTCTGCTGTCCAGCAAAGTGTTCTTAATATTTCATGTATACTCCAATGTTAATTATATATGTGTGCATAATTTTTATGGAGGTGAAATTCACATAGGAAAAAATTAACCATTTTAAAGTGAAAAATTCAGAGGCATTTAGCACATTCTCAGTATTGTACAACCATCACCTCTATATAGTTCCAGAATATTTCCATCCCCCACAAAGGAAACTCCATCCCCATCAGCACTCACTCCCCATCCCCTCCTCCCTCAGCCCCTGCTAACTGCGAATCCACTCTCTGTCTCTATGGATTTGCTTATTCTAGATATTTCTTCTAAAGGAAACCGCACACTATGTGACCAAAACAGCTTTTGTTTGGCCAATAGCTAAGCATATTTTTTTCCTTTATGAATGTTTGGAAAAAACCCCAAAAGAATACTATTTCATACATGAACATTCTATGAAAATCAAATTTCAGTGTCCATAAATATATTTTATTAGCATGCAGCCACTCCCATTCATGGATGTATTGAGACCATGCACAGAAAGAGACTGGGTGGTCATAAGCAGAAATACTGAATCTCTGGCCCAAAACTTAGAGAAGTTGATTCCATATGGAGAAGCCAGCAGAGCTGCTTTCTGACTCCAGAGTCTGAGCTGGGCTCCCAAACAATCACTGCCTCTCTGTATGCATTTAATAGACCTTTCTGGAATTCTTATTACTGAGCAGGTGCTGGAGAGTGAGCCGTCATCCAGAGTAAGCTGTTCTTTGCCCTTACTTAGCTTCCAGGTGTTAAATCAATAACTAGCCAAACAGATATGGGGGTGAATCTGAAGACATCCTTTAGGTCAGTGGTTTGGACATTCAACATCAAGGGATGTCTCAACACCTGGTTGTAAAGGTACAGTTTATTAGTGATGACTGATTTGAGAGCTTTCTTTTTTTCTTTATTTGCTTAGGTTTTTTGTTACATGTTGGCCATAGCATCTGGGCTAGGGGCTGCTTTTTTGTTTTATTTTTACTTTATTTTTATTTTAAAAAATTTTAGTTTTATTTAGTTTTAAAAATTATAAAGTTTGGGAGCTCCCTGGTGGCCTAGTGCTTAGGATTCCTGGCTTTCACTACTGTGGCCTGGGTTCAATCCCTGGTTGGGAAACTGAGATCCTGCAAGCCATGTGGCACAGCCAAAAAAATAATAATAATAATTAAATTTTATTTAGATTTAATTTTTTATTTTAAAATTTTAATTTTATTTCTATTTATAGTGGGATCATTTGCATACTGTGAAATTTCCAAGTGGTGCAACCATCACTACAGTCCAGATTTATAACTTTTCCATCAACCCAAGGAAATCCCTCCTGTCCCGTTTTCAGTCCATCCCCACTTCCACCCCTGGCCCCAGGCAACCACTGATGTGCTGAGTCTGTAGATTTGCCTTTTCTGGATATTTCATATAAATGCAGTCACACAGTGTGGTCCTTTGCATCTGGTTTCTTTCACTCTGCATAATTTGAGGCAGCGTGTACCAGTCACTGGTTCCTTTTCATTGCTGAATAGTATTCCATCTTACATAGGGACCACAACTTTGTCACCCCTTCACCTGTTGATGGACTGGGTAATACTGTGTTGTCCGTGTCACTTCTTGGAGCCCAGAAACAATCCCACACACATAACTTAGAAAAGGCAGTCATGTCCTTTCCCACCTTGAGTGCCCTGGCCTCCCCTCCCCTCATTGGCCTGGGACTCCAGCACTGTTGCCTGTAAAGTCACCCCTTTGGGAAGCTGGTCAGACCTGTAGGCCTCCCTGCCACACCCTGCCAGGAGGAGGAGGCTGGCGTTCTGCCCTCCAAGACACCTTTGTGTTCTGCACTCATGTGCCCGGCATAGCCATATGTGTGACCCGGCAGGGGGAGCAGGAAAGGCCTGGGGGCTGGGGCAGCAGTGACTAAGTTTGAGCCCCACATTGTTGGCACCTGGGGGACCCGCTTCCTCACACAGTCCCCTGACCTGCCTGCCTTCTGACTTCAGGGAAGGTTTGATTCTCGCTTATATGGATAACAAGCCTGCACAGAGCCTCCTCTCCCCAGGGATCGTGGCCTGTTGTCACACAGGTTGCTCCGGTTTCCTGTCATCAGCCAGAGGAGCTGGCTTTGGCATTGACCTCATTTGAATCTATCTCTGCTCCTTCTGTGGTGAATGGCCTCAGGGACATTGCTTCACCCTGCTGACCTACAATGCTGTAATCAGGGTGGAAAATAATAACAACATGATTAAGTTATTATATGTTATTATATCATTATTACATATTGTTAATAATGATAGGCACTCGACAGGTTGGCCAGTGATCTACAAGGGATGAATTGCTTAAGGACCCCATTTAACATGGTTAAAGTTTATTTGTAAATCTCCACATCTTCTGTTTGGGGACAAGGTATTTCTGGATGCCTGGAACCGTTTCTCTGGAAAACAAAGGAGCATATAGATTGTTCGGATCCACTTATTTTTTTCACTTTCAATTTTTTTTAATCGAGGTGAGATTCAGAAAACAAAAAAATAATCACTTAAAGTGTACCAACTCAGTGGCATTAAGTACATTCAAAATGTTGTACGAACATCCACTCTAGCTAGTTCCAGAGCATTTCCATCACCCCACAAAGGAGACCTTGTACCCATTAGTGGTCACTCCCCATTCCTCCCTCCCCCAGTCCCTGACAACCATCAGTCTTCTCTCTGTCTCTATAGATTTGCCTGTTCTGGTCGTTTCATATAAATGGAATCATTCACTAAGTGGCCTTTGGTGTCTGGCTTCTTTCACCCAGCATAATGTTTTCAAAGTTTGTCCATGTTGTAGCAGCCCTTTTTATGGCTGAATAATATTCCAAGGTGTGGAGACCCACATCTTGTTTATCCACTCATCTGTCAATAGACATTTGGGCTGTTTCCACCTTTTGGCAGGTGTGACTAGTGCTGCTGTGAACATTTGTGTACAAGTATTTGTTTGAGTCCCTGTTTTCAGCTCTTTGGGGTCTATTCCTGGGAGTGGAATGGCTCGGTCTTACGATAACTTTATGTTTAACTTTTGGGGGAGCCACCTAATCAGATCCACTTTGAAAAGGCTCTCCTGGGCTGGAGACGGTGCTGGGTCTTCTAGCTTTGACCCCACCCCCTGCCTCCAGGATATTTATTCTTCTGATGACATGTATTTGAGCCTCTATAAGCACAATCTCATTTCCTCCTTCCAGATCCCGTGATTTGGCTCTCTCTGTTGCACACTTTCTCTCTCCTGTTGCAGTAACACGAGGCTTCTCCCACTTCCCCCTGGGAGCCAAGCCACAGGCTGGATGAGTGACATTGCAGCTTTAACAGGGTGGACCTCACCTGGATGGTGTAATAAACCCCCTTTACAGATGAGGAAACTCAGGCGTGCAGCCTCAGGGTTTGAGATCTCTATACCGGCACACTAGCCCCCTCTCATTCCCGGTTCTTCAACATCTATGCAGTTTTGCTCCTTGACCCTGGGCAAATGCTGACACGTGGTCCCTGTACTACAGAGGCTTTTCTGATTGAATTTTGGGGGAGGACATTAAGAAAAAAAAACTTAAAGAGAGACAGGTCCTGATGGAAAAATATCCACAGTATCGTGGGGTCAGTGGTGTCCCCACTAAAAGATATGCCTACATCCTAACCTCTCACATCTGTGATTGTGACTTCTTAGAAATAGGGTCTTTCCAGATGTGATCAAGTGAAAGCTCCTGAGATGAGGTCATCCTGGATTTAGGGTGGGCTCTAAGTCCAGGGACAGTTGTCCTTACAGGGAAAGAGAAGGGGAAACAGACAGAGAATGGAAGCCTTTGTGAAGATGGAGGAAGAGATGGGAGTGATGCAGCCACAAGCCAAGGAATGCTGAGGGTTGCTGGCAGCCGCCAGAAGCTGGGAGAGAGGTGGGAGCGGTTCTCCCTCAGAACCTCCAGAAGGAACCAACCCCGTCCACACCTTTATCTCAGACCTCTGGCCTCCAGGACGGTGAGACAAAACATTTGTTTTATGTAAAGCCACCCAGTTTGTGGTCATTTGTTAAAGCAGCCACAGGAAACTCATATGCATGGACAGGAGGAGTGAGCTGGGGTCTCTGGATGCTGGGTCCGGGCTGAACATGGCTGAGATCCTGGGCCCAGAAGGGAGTAAGGCATGCCCACAAACAGCCAGGGTGTAGCAAGATAAATGCCATGAAAGAGGTGCACTTATTATTGTTCTCATCACCCTTATTAGTCTTGAGTCATTATTCATCTGCGTGAAATGGGGCGCTCATTATCCCCTCGACTCCAGCCCATCCCTCCATTCTGCGACCCAGTTAATGGAACGCCCTTCTTTTGCTGAGGCTAGAGCTGCCAGATCAAACACTGGACGCCCAGTGAAGTTTGAATTTCAGATAGACGAGGAAAGATGTTTCCGCATTAAGTATGTTCCTGTTTAACTGCTTTCCCCTTCCATTCTTAGCTTAAAGCTGTTGTATTTACAAATAACCTTTTAATTTTGGAATGACAAATCTGATGGCAGAAAAGCTGCGAAGAGCATATTCAGAGTTCCCTGTGTCTCCTTGGCCCAGTTTCCCTGAAAGTTATCTTACGAGAGGACCGGACATTTGTCAAAACTGAGAAATTAACACTGGGCGGTGCTGTTTGATGCTGCACTCCAGACTTTATTGGATGTCCCCACATCATCCACAAATGTCCTCTTTCGGTTCCGGATCCCATACTACATTTAGTCATCACCTTGCCCCAGTCTCCTCTGGCCTGTGACAGTTTTGCAGACTTTTTCTCATGACCTTGATAGTCTTGTAGAGTGCTGGCTGGCTATCTCCTAGGACCACTGAATGTCCCCCACCCCAATCTGTTGGTTTTTTAAAAAAATATTTATTTATTCATTTGTTTTGGCTGCACCGGGTCTTAGTTGCGGCACATGGGATCTTTAGTTGCAGCATGCGTACTTCTTAGCTGTAGCAGGCGAACTCTTAGTTGCGGCATGTATGCAGGATCTAGTTTCCCGGCCAGAGCCCCCTGCATTGGGAGCGTGGAGTTTACCCACTGGACCACCAAGGATGTCTCCCCCCCATCTGGGTTTGTCTGATGTTTTCTTGTGATTAGATGGGGGATATCTGGGGAGAGGACCACAGAGGTGACGGGTCCTCCATATCACACCATCCCAGGGGTACCTGATGTCTGCATGACTTTTCACTGTGATGTGAACGCTGCGCTTCATGCTCAGGGGCACCACGAACATTCCCTAGACATCTTCAGGAACCAGATTGAGTTTTGGTTCCTTGAAAGCAGAAGACAGCGATAGCACGTACTGGGCACCGGGCCAGGCCCTGGGATGCATCCCCTTCACGCTGCTGGAAGACGGATTTTAATGGGAGAACATGGATGTAGAAGAACTTCTCCAACTGCAGAGCCTGGAATCCTGAAATGGTCCTCTTATCTTTTTCCCAAACAGTTTCCCGATATGCACACTTTACAGCCCCAATCAGCGATAAGAGAGGCAGCCGCTTTTGAGAGGTTTGCCTGAAGCATGTTCCTCTAACTTACAGCCTAAAGAACATCACTGAGCCATTTGAACTCTCAGAGTTAATTTAATCTGCACAGCAGCTCCATGATGTTATCCAAATTATCCCGGGGAGAACGGAGGCTCAGAGAGGCTAAGGTACATCCTGAAGATCACACAGCAGCTTGGGTCTGCCTACACCCACCAACTCTGCTCCCTATTGCAAGAAGCCTCAGTAGTCAAGTTGCATCTCCCCTAGAATATGTTCTTAAAAGGAGGGGGTGGGGCAGGCCAGCGTGAGAACTGGGTTAGTTACAGGGGCCTGTAAGCAGGATTTTCCAACCTCTGCACTGCTGACATTTGGGACCAGATGATTCTCTGTGGTGGGGCTGTCCTGTGCATTATAGGATGTTGAGCAGCGTCCCTGGTCTCCACCCATCAGATACCAGTAGCATCCCCCAGTTGTGACAACCAAAAATGTCTCCAAGTTTTCCCCAGGGGGTCAGAGGAGAGATGCTCTGTGTAAGCATAGGAGGCGAGGTTGCTCCTCAGAGCTGTGATTTGCATTTCCAGCAAACTCCAGAGCCCTGCTGGGTGGTCAGACCCCTTCCCAGCTCTGGGAAGGAAACCTCCCTCCATCATCCCCGTCACTGGCTGGCTTGGAAGACGTCGGACATTTGCAATTTAATAAGAAAAGTCTAAGCTCCCCTGACTCCGGAGGCTTGTGCTCAGCGATCTGTACTGTTTACACCAAACAATGACTTACGAACCGCAGAAAGCTGGTCATATGCCGGTATGTGCAGAGCAAGAAAAACCGGAGGGGCTGTCAGCTCTCCTGGCCTGACTCATGTGCTGCCATGCTGGGAGCGCGGCCAAGGCCTGACTCACGACAATGTCATACCTGTGCCCTCAACCCAGGGACGGCACCCTTCTGAGAAAATATTGGCTAAACCCATGGCAGATGGGCTTGGCTGTGTCCTTGCTTGCAACACCCAGGGTGTGAAGGGGTGTGGGACCCATGATGGCCTTGCACCCTTGGGAGCCCCGGGCTGTTTGTAGGAGGAAGGTTGAGTCAGCCATGGAGGGTGGTGCCAGGCCGAGACCCCTGGAGAAAGAGGGAAGGAGCGAGCGGAATTTCAGATATGCACCTTCTGGTTCTGTGTATTCATTTTTGTTTTTAACTTTTTTTTAACAAATTGAGGTGAAATTCATACCACCTAAAATTAACCTGTCTTAGTCCTGCTCTAACAAACTACCATAGACTGGGTGACTTAGAAACAACAGAAATTTATTTCTCAAAGTTCTGGAGGTTGCAAGTTCGAGATCAAGGTGCCGGCTGATTTATTTCACTCAGCATGATGTTTTCAGAGTTCATCCACATTGGCACCTGAATCAGGGTTTCATTCCTTTTTAAAGCAGGATAATATTCCATTGTGTGGATGGACCACATTTTGTTTATCCATTCGTCAGTTGATGGCTATGTATTTTTTGGCTATTGTGAGTAGTGCTGTTTGGACAGCAGTAGTGCTGTTTGTTTGTTGTTTTAAAATAAATTTATTTATTTTATTTATTTATTTTTGGCTGCGTTTGGTCTTCGTTGCTGTACGCAGGCTTTCTCTAGTTGTGGCGAGTGGGGGCTACTCTTCGTTGCGGTGCGCGGGTTTCTCATTGCCGTGGCTTCTCTTGTTGCCGGACACGGGCTCTAAGCTTGCGGGCTTCAATAGTTGTGGAACACAGGCTCAGTAGTTGTGGCACACGGGCTTAGTTGCTCCACAGCATGTGGGATCTTCCCGGACCAGGGCTTGAACCCATGTCCCCTGCACCGACAGGCAGATTCTTAACCACTGCACCAGCAGGGAAGTCCCAGTAGTGCTGTTTGAGTATTGTTTGAACACCTGTTTTCAATTCTTTGGGGTCTATACTTAGGAGTGGAATTGCTGGGTCATGTGGTAATTCTATGTTTAACCTTTTGAGGAACCGCCAAAGCGTTTTCCTCGGTGGCTACAGCATTTCACATTCCCACCAGCAGTGCACAAGGGTTTTGATTTCTCCACACTAACACTTGTTATTTTCTGTTTTTGTTTTTGTTTTTTTTTTTAGGCCAGCCTAGTGGGTTTGATTTGCATCCATTTTAAAGCATCTGCTCTGTGCAGACTCTGTCCCAAGCATTGCGGGGTGTAGGGGTGGGAGCAGTCCCCTGGCCTGGAAGAATTTGCAGGGACACGTGAAAAAGTGGGAGCATATGTCACTTCACCAGGCAGAGGGGCATCCAGGAAGACTTCCTGGAGGGGGTGGTAGATAGAAATGGGTTAGGCCAAGCATCTCTAACTATGGCCCACGGGCTGGCTGCCTGTTTTTACAAATAAAGTTTTATTGGAACCCATCCACTCTCACTCATTTACACGTTGCCTATGGCTGCTTTGCACTACAACAGCAGAATTGAGTCATTTCAAGAAAATGTATGACTAGGAAAGTTAAAAATGTTTACGTCAGGTTCTTTATAGAAAAAGTTTGCCGACTTTTGGGTCAGGCCAAGGAGGAGCAGTGTGTGCATCGCCCAGACTCATGCAGAGATGGTGTGTTGGGGAACGTGTTCTAGGTTTTCTGTCTGGCTGGGGTGTTCAGTGCCTGAGGGGAGCTTGAGAGATGAGGCCGGGGAGTGAGGGGACTCTAGGGGTAATTGTCTCCTATGCTGAGCTGGGGAGGTTGACAGTGGGGTCCGTGCTGGCTCTGCTCTCTGTTTTCTCATCCTTCTCTGGGCCGGGAGGCTGGCCTCTAATGCATTGATGGCTCCTTGTTCAGTTTGGTCAGTAGGAGGCCCCTGAGGGGCACTGAGGGCAGGAGGGAAGTGATTTGGGGAAATGGTCCTCTGGGGTCCCTCCTGCCAGGAGGCTCTGCGGTGGCTTCATCTCCTGCTGAAGGCCGCACTCCCCTCCCCAGCACACAGTGCCTGCCCTTCCCTCACCCCTGCTGCCTTGGGGTAGTAACAGCCCCCCAGTGTTGCTCATCCTGGGTGCTGGACCAGCCCTGCTGGCTTCCCAAACCCTGAGTTTTTGCCCATTCTCCCCAGTCACCCAGTGTGAGCGTCCAGCTGAGCTGTGTCCTAGGGGATGCAGGGACTTACTTCCCCATAGAAGGATTTTCTCCTTTTCTTTTTATAGTGGATGAAAACAACAAAACTTATTTTTTATGGGCTGTTTGTGCCCCCCGCACCGCCAAATTCATCTGTTGAAATCCTAACCTGACAATGTGATGGAATTAGGAGGTGGGGCCTTTGGGAGGTGATTAGGTCATAAGGATGGAGCTGTCATGAATGGGTTTAGTGCCCTTATAAAAGAGACTCCAGAGAGCTCCCTCACCCCTTCTGCCAAGTGAGGATACAGTATATACTGTATTGATATATATATCAATATTTATCATCTGCATCTAGGAATCAGGTTTGTGCCAGAACCCAACCATGCTGGCACCTTGATCTCAGACTTCCAGCCTCCAGAACTATGAGAGGCAAAGATCTGTTGTTTACAAGCCACCCAGTCTGTGGTATTCTGTTACAGCAGCCTATGCTGATTAAGACAGTCTGTATTATCTCTCTGTTTCTACAAGTCAGGAGCCCAGCACGGAATAGCTGGTCCTCTGCTCAGGATCCCACAAAGCGGCAATCAAGATGTCGGCCAGGGGCTTCCCTGGTGGCGCAGTGGTTGGGAGTCCGCCTGCCAATGCAGGGGATGTGGTTTCGTGCCCTGGTCCGGGAAGATCCCACATGGCGCGGGGCGGCTGGGCCCGTGAGCCATGGCCGCTGAGCCTGCGCGTCCGGGGCCTGTGCTCCGCAACGGGAGAGGCCACAGCAGTGAGAGGCCCGCGTACCACAAAAAAAAAAAAAAAAAAAAAAA
>NC_041215.1:14254218-14302358 GCF_002837175.3 Physeter macrocephalus | reverse complement strand
GCCCCGGTCCGGGAAGATCCCACATGCCGCGGAGCGGCTGGGCCCGTGAGCCATGGCCGCTGAGTCTGTGCGTCCGGAGCCTGTGCTCCGCAGCGGGAGAGGCCAAAACAGTGAGAGGCCCACGTACCACAAAAAAAAAAAAAAAAGATGTTGGCCAGGGTGGGAGTCTCACCTGAGGCTCCTCCTCCAAGCTCCCTGGGTGTTGGCAGAACCCAGTTCCTTGTGGTTGTAGGACTGAGGCCCTCAGCTCCTTGAGGCTGCCTATACTCTCCATCAAGCTTCCTTAGGCCCACAGCATTGCAGCTCTGTGCTGCTTCCAATTTCTGACTTCTAGATGCTCTTTTTTTAAAAAAAAATGTTTCTTTAAGTCCAGCTACTTAGTTTAATTTTGGTTTATCCAACATTGTTTTTTTAAAAATTGTGATAGGGCTTCCCTGGTGGCGCAGTGGTTGGGAGTCCGCCTGCCGATGCAGGGGACACGGGTTCGTGCCCTGGTCCGGGAAGATCCCACATGCCACGGAGCACCTGGGCCCGTGAGCCGTGGCCGCTGAGCCTGTGCGTCCGGAGCCTGTGCTCCACAAGGGGAGAGCCCACAACAGTGAGAGGCCCGCGTACCACAAAAAAAAAAAAAAAAAAAAAAAAATTGTGTTAAAATATACATAAGAGAAATTGCCATTTTAGCCCTGCCTTTTTTGCTTTCTTTGCTTATTTTAAATTGAAGTATAATTGATTTACAGTGTTGTGTTAGTTTCAGGTGTACAGCAATGTGGTTCAATTAATATGTGTGTGTGTGTGTGTATATATATACATGTGTATATGCATACACACACATACATGTACACACACACACACACATATATATATATATATTCTTTTTCAGATCCTTTCCCCTTATAGGTTATTACAAAATATTGAGTATAGCCCTTTTTAAGTGGCATTAAGTACATTCACATTGTTGTGCAACCATCACCACCATTCATCTCCCGAACTTTTTCATTTTCCCCAGCTGCAACTCTATCCTCATTAAACACTAATTCCCCATTCTCCCCTCCCCCGACCCCTGGCAACTACCATTCTACTTTCTGTCTATGAATCTGACTACCCTAGGAACCTCATGAAAGTATTTGTCCTTTTGTGACTGGCTTATTACACTTAATAATGTCCTCAAGGTTTATCCACGTCACATGTGTCAAAATTTCATTCCTTTTGTGGCTGACAAATATTCCATTGTACGGATATACCACATTTTGTTTACCCATTTATCTGTTCATGGCACTTGGGTTGCTTCCACTATCCAACACAGTTAAAAAATTTTTTTTGATTAAAAAAATTGTGGTTAAAAAATGACATAACCTAGGGACTTCCCTGGTGGCGCAGTGTTTAAGAATCTGCCTGCCAATGCAGGGGACAGGGGTTCGAGCCCTGGTCTGGGAAGACCTCACGTGCTGCGGAGCAACTAAGCCCGCGAGCCACAACTACTGAAGCCCGCGTGCCTAGAGCCCGTGCTCCGCAACAAGAGAAGCCACCGCAGTGAGAAGCCCGCGCATCGCCGTAAAGAGCAGCCCCCGCTCGCCGCAACTAGAGAAAGCCCGCGTGCAGCAACAAAGACCCAACACAGCCAAAAATTAATTAATTAATTAACTCAAAAAAGACATAACCTAAAATTTACCGTCAGACCCTCGATTATGTTAGGACCACCGAGGATAACCTCCCTTTAGATGGACTCAAAATCAAATGATTTGGGACCTTAATTGCATCTTCAAAAATCCCTTCACTTTGGCGCTCAAATGTAACCTAATAAGGGAGCGATATCTAACTCTTCACTGGTCCCGCACATAAGTACGGTACGATACCAGGCAGAAGTCTTGGGAATCTGAATCCCGCTTACCATGAGCTCTACCACTTGCCATTGCCCATGGGTGGTTATGAAGGTATCGCTCAGGAGGCCCGTGGGTGGAATTGGGGGTGGGAGTCCCTTGTCCCTCATCAGAAACACACTGCCCCGTCCTTCCAAATAAAGACAGCCTGCATTGAGACGGTGAAAGTCCTTTGTCCCCTGGGCTGTGGGTCTCAATGTCCTGGATGATCAGCCTGGATGACGAGACTCCCCAGGCCGGAATGGAGGGACCACATGCATGTGCAAGTCCTCTGTCCCCATACACAGAGGAGACGTCTGTTCACTTTTGAGACCTTTTGGAGGTGACTGGCCACTGGCTTTTGTCCTCACTGGGGTCCAAGGGGATCCCTTGGAAAGGTTTTCAAGGGGCTGGCTGGCTGACTGCCAGAAACTTTTACTAAGCTTATTGATTTGTGGCGACAGAGGACCTTTTGCAGACAATCCGAGGGTTGAGGCCCCATGACTCATGGTGTCCTGGGCAACCGGAGGCTGTGTACCAAAGGTGGCAACCATCAGGCGAGGCTGCTTGCGTGCATGTGCCTCCCAGACACGCCTGGTTGAGGGAAACCGGTGGGCAATGGGGATGCCACCAGGTTGGCTGGCCAGATGGGTTCCGCGCGGCTCATGAGCTCCTTCAGGGATCGGCATCCCACTTTTGGGTCCACTTTGGCGTCCGTGGGCAAGTCACCGAGTCTCTTTTCCACACCTGCCAAGTGGGGTTTAGGGAGGGGTGGATCGCGAGGTGAAGGCTGTAAAGCTCCTGGCGCATAGGGAGCACAGGGCCACCCACGGTGGCCACCGTCATCGATGACAGCTCCTCCTGGGCAGGGAGGTGGCCCCTGTGAGCACAGGTCCTTTCAGACCTCCTCTCTCCACCACCATCCACCCTTTCACGGCCTGTAAGACCAGGACAAAGCCTTGTCTTTCCTCTGCAAAATCTCTATACCACATTTTGTTTACCCATTTATCTGTTCATGGCACTTGGGTTGCTTCCACTATCCAACACAGTTAAAAAATTTTTTTTGATTAAAAAAATTGTGGTTAAAAAATGACATAACCTAGGGACTTCCCTGGTGGCGCAGTGTTTAAGAATCTGCCTGCCAATGCAGGGGACAGGGGTTCGAGCCCTGGTCTGGGAAGACCTCACGTGCTGCGGAGCAACTAAGCCCGCGAGCCACAACTACTGAAGCCCGCGTGCCTAGAGCCCGTGCTCCGCAACAAGAGAAGCCACCGCAGTGAGAAGCCCGCGCATCGCCGTAAAGAGCAGCCCCCGCTCGCCGCAACTAGAGAAAGCCCGCGTGCAGCAACAAAGACCCAACACAGCCAAAAATTAATTAATTAATTAACTCAAAAAAGACATAACCTAAAATTTACCGTCAGACCCTCGATTATGTTAGGACCACCGAGGATAACCTCCCTTTAGATGGACTCAAAATCAAATGATTTGGGACCTTAATTGCATCTTCAAAAATCCCTTCACTTTGGCGCTCAAATGTAACCTAATAAGGGAGCGATATCTAACTCTTCACTGGTCCCGCACATAAGTACGGTACGATACCAGGCAGAAGTCTTGGGAATCTGAATCCCGCTTACCATGAGCTCTACCACTTGCCATTGCCCATGGGTGGTTATGAAGGTATCGCTCAGGAGGCCCGTGGGTGGAATTGGGGGTGGGAGTCCCTTGTCCCTCATCAGAAACACACTGCCCCGTCCTTCCAAATAAAGACAGCCTGCATTGAGACGGTGAAAGTCCTTTGTCCCCTGGGCTGTGGGTCTCAATGTCCTGGATGATCAGCCTGGATGACGAGACTCCCCAGGCCGGAATGGAGGGACCACATGCATGTGCAAGTCCTCTGTCCCCATACACAGAGGAGACGTCTGTTCACTTTTGAGACCTTTTGGAGGTGACTGGCCACTGGCTTTTGTCCTCACTGGGGTCCAAGGGGATCCCTTGGAAAGGTTTTCAAGGGGCTGGCTGGCTGACTGCCAGAAACTTTTACTAAGCTTATTGATTTGTGGCGACAGAGGACCTTTTGCAGACAATCCGAGGGTTGAGGCCCCATGACTCATGGTGTCCTGGGCAACCGGAGGCTGTGTACCAAAGGTGGCAACCATCAGGCGAGGCTGCTTGCGTGCATGTGCCTCCCAGACACGCCTGGTTGAGGGAAACCGGTGGGCAATGGGGATGCCACCAGGTTGGCTGGCCAGATGGGTTCCGCGCGGCTCATGAGCTCCTTCAGGGATCGGCATCCCACTTTTGGGTCCACTTTGGCGTCCGTGGGCAAGTCACCGAGTCTCTTTTCCACACCTGCCAAGTGGGGTTTAGGGAGGGGTGGATCGCGAGGTGAAGGCTGTAAAGCTCCTGGCGCATAGGGAGCACAGGGCCACCCACGGTGGCCACCGTCATCGATGACAGCTCCTCCTGGGCAGGGAGTGGCCCCTGTGAGCACAGGTCCTTTCAGACCTCCTCTCTCCACCACCATCCACCCTTTCACGGCCTGTAAGACCAGGACAAAGCCTTGTCTTTCCTCTGCAAAATCTCTCCACCCATGCAGAGTTAGAACCATTTGCTTTTGCTTCCCAGACAGGGCAGGGTTCCCTGGGTCATGGGGCTGGCGGAACTCTGAACACCAGCAGCGATCCTGGGTGGAAGGTTCTGCCGAAGCCTTCTGCTATACCTTCCAGCTTGTGCTGCCTCCTGCGGGGCTGCCTGGCCGGTGAACTTGTAGGAGGAGCGAGGTCTGAGCCATTGCTGCCCCTGAGTGCATGCACTAGGTGCTCAATAAATGCCTGTCCGGTCTTTTCAATGAAGGTAAAACTTGCATGCGGCTGAGTGCACTACTCTGAAATGTGCGCTCAGTGGATTTCACTGAAGTGACCATCACCCAGATCAAAATGTGGGAGCATCCAGTGCCCCCAAGGCTCCTTCTACCAGCGAGGGAAACTTCGCCTCTGACCTCTGTCCCCGGAGATGAGTTTCGCCAGCTGTTAATTTTACTGGTGGAACTCACTGTGGAATCACCATTATGGCATCTTTCGCATTTGGTTTCTTTCCTCAGTTTTGTGCCCACTGGGTTCCACATTCTGTATGTAGCAGGCCTTCCACTCCCCCCCCGCATCGGTGTATAGTATCCCATTAAATGAATATACTACAGTTCATTCATTGATGACATTTGGGTTCTTTTCTCATTTCCTCCCTCCCTCTCTCCCTCCCTCCTTCCCTCTCTCTCTCTTTCTTTCTTCCTTTCTTGCCACTGTCAGTAATGCGGCTATATTTCTGTAGTGTGGACATATGGATTTATTTCTTTAGGGGTATATACCTAACAGTGGGATTACAGGGTCATAGCTTTGGTAGATACTGGCAAATGGTTTTGCAAAGTGGCTGGACCAATTTATTACTCTTGAAAGCAAAACAACCACCCCGAGGAGAGAGCGCAGCTCCCTAAAAAGCATGGCCCACAGAGTCAGCAAAAAAGAAAATCCTGAACATGGACCTTGGACCAGATTTGAGAGCATCTCCCAGACCGGGGTGCGGGGGTGGGGCGCGGCCAGCAAGTAAGCGAATAATAAATACTCGGGTTGGATTTTGTGAAATGAGACATCCCTGCCACATCCAAGCTGGAGAACACTTGTCACGCCCACGTTACACATTTCTCAGGTCCCGATTCCGACTGTCACCAACCCTCACGTCCACGAGGGATGGTCTTTAAGGCAAATACTGAAAATATCGAATGTAGCTTCGGACAGATTTAGCTTTGGGTTTCAGCGCTGCCGGCTTCAGCCGTGCGTGACTTTGTTGGGGGCAAGTCGCCTGCCCTCTCTGTGCCTTGGATTTCCTCTTCTGTGAAATGGGAAAGGCGTTCGGGGCATGGTGGAACTCCCAAGGGTGCTAGGAGGATTAAGGAGACGCTAATAGAAAGTGACTTAAAAATCCAGGCTCACTGTGGGCGACCAACAGATGTGCCTGGGTCTCAGCTGCCGGTGGCTGGTGGAAGAAGATTCCTTTCCTTTCCTCGGAAGATTTGTGACCGTTTACAAGCACTCGGCCTTGCCAACAGAGTTCACATAAGCACTGGGCCTCGCAGCCCCATCCACATTCCCCTTCTCACTCTGGGGGCGGGAGTCAGGGATCCCGGCCAGGGCATCACTTTCCCTTCTCGTGTCTGCCTGCTGCCAGCACAGCCCTCTGCCCCGAAAGCTCTCAGCCTGGGCCGCTGGATGTGCTTCCAGGGGCCATTGGCATAGACTCTGTGTTATGTAAGTTCTGAGGTGAGTTTTGGAAAACTCCGCCCTCTCCCACCACCACTTTTTTTTTTTCCCCTCGAGGTTTTCCAGTGTCACCCAAACACCCAGCTCTGGGCGTTGGGGTGGGCTGGGGGCAGCAGTTGTTTACGTGTCTTGGTGAGAACAGTGTGTCTGAAGGCCAGGGCAAGATGTATGTGAGTGCTTTCGACTGGGGGAAAACAAATGTGATTTGAGAAATTAAAAAAAAAAAAAAAAAAAAGAAGAGGAAAAATGAAATGGAAAACAACTGCTCGCAGAACTGGAAATTTGAGGCACGACCCCAACTGTAGGATTTCGAACGACCTGGGGAAGAATGTTCTGGAATACTCCAAGAGGCTCTTGTGCTCCTGGCAGGCTGACGGCTTGTGCCCCTCACCCTCCATACCACATCACTCGGGCCACTCCGGACGGACGGACGTGCTGAGGAGGACAAACAGCTGCTTCTTTTCCAGGGGTTGCAAGCCTGCGTCCCCAGGCGCTTAAAAATAGCCACGGTTTCTTGCAGACCTGAGTCTAACAATCAGGGTTTTCTTCTGATGTAAAAAGTTTTCCACCGTAAGGGCAGTTTTTTGAAAATATGTGTAGTGAGAGAGAGTTTTCCTTTTTTTTTTCCTCCCAGGAGTAGATGTGAAGGCTTGAGTTTAAAATGGCCAGTCCAGTGTCGTGGAAGACCTACTATGTGCCAGGCCCTGCGTGGAGCTCCCTGGGTCCTCAGGACTAAGAGACCCATTCGTATTTCCACCACTTTATTAGGGGGCAGGGGGAAGTGAGGCACAACTGATCCTCGGCTGAGCCAGGAGTTCAACTGTTTGATTTCGAAGCCTCTGATCCTGACCCAGGCTTGTTCCCCTGTATGAGCCTCAGAGGGTCCATGAACCCCCTGAAACTGAAGGCAAGCTGCCGACATATTTATGTAAAATGAATGGTCTCCAACTTTCATCACACGGGAGCCCAGGACATCAAAAAGATACAAAACCACCCCTCCAAAAAAGGTTTTTGAGAGAACCACAGCCTAGAGCTTGGGTCAAGTTGCTTCTCTTTTCCGGGCCTCAGTTTTGATATCTGAGAAATGGGTTGTATCTCCTGGTACATGCCGGATACATGGTCCTGAGCCCCTCCCCACATCCCACCAGATGTTGATGTGTCCACGGGCGAGGAGGCTTTTTCCCACCTTCGTAGTGCAAATGTATAACGAGACCACCTTGATCTTTGCAGGAGAAGCTCAGGGCTGACTTCTGACTTCTGGGGGCCTGAGGCACATTTGCTTTTGCCTTAGGTTTCTACCTGGCTGAGAGGACCAATTGTCACAAAACGACCAGGTCATCAGATTTAGCAAATAAAACACGAGGTGCCCAGTTAAATTTGAGATTCAGATAACACATTTTTTAGCATAAATATATACCAAGTATTGCTTGGAATGGGACATACTTCCTCCATTTTAAAAAAAAGGTAAAAGAATTTAATGATTTCCATAGGACTTAAAAATTTCATTTTCACCCTCTGAAGTAAGAAAAAATAAAACTTTTTTTTTTCTGCCCTAAAATAATGTTTTTTCTTTTGATTTTAAAAGAAATCAAGACATTTCTGTGGACTCCTAAAAGTACCAGACCTCCTATTCCTGATGTATCAGCTGGTCCTGGAGAAAGTGGCCTTCCCTTAAGCCCATGTCCCCTGGGCGAACAGTGACCACAGGGTTTCCCTTAGGTGATACTGCCCAGCATCTCCCGAGCCTCAGGTCAGTGCAGGGCCCAGAACCAGGTTCTGGGAAAAATCGAGGGGGAGAAGTCTTGCCTGTTCAGGCCGATCTGCCCCTCGCAGAGATGCTTCCGGTCCAGACGGGCTCCCTTTGAATATGAGGAAGCATGAATCAGACCTCGGTGGCCCGGGATGCAAGCCCCAGTGAGGTGTCTTTTCAAGGGGCCACCCTGAGTGCTCACCCCTTTGCTCACTGGCCTTCCGGTGGCCTGGGGTTTGGGGACAAATTTAGATCATTTGCCATCTGACCGAAATGGACCTTCAAAGATTTCCCAGGGTCTTAACAAATTCTTTGTCACCAGAACTTTCTCGAGGAACCGGGAGAGGACCGGAGACATCTCGGCGGCTCAGGCCCCAGCTGGGTTTTACTGAGACAAGCCAGGTGAATCAGACATTTGGGGCCCAAAAGGCCTGGAGTTGCCTTTGATTTCTGCCTGGCTATGATTTCTGAGATTTCTGCCTGGTTGTGAAAAACAAACTGTAACAAAAGCCCGTCGCCAGATTGAGCAAATGAAAGGCAGGATACCCAGTTAAACTGGCATTTCAGATAAACAGCTATTTTAAAAGTATAAGTATATCCCACATTTTGCATGGAATGGGATATACTAAAAAGTTATCCACTGTTTACCTGAAATTCAAATTTAACTGGTGTCCTGTGTTTTATCCTGGGACGCTGCAGGGCAAGAGAGAAAACTCAGGGAGAGGCGGGGATGGGGGCGCACCCATCCTAGCCTGAGGTCCTAAGTGGGTGCCAGGTCACTGACGTCATCTCCTTACATCATCATTACAGCCACTGCACAGATGAGGAAGCTGAGAGCGGAGGGAAGATGGTGCAGAATGAGGGCACTTCCTGGTGGGCAGCTGCAGATATGCCCACAGGAGCATGAAGAATTCAGGCTTAATCCTGCCAGGGTCAAAATTGGGCAGGACTCCTCAAAAAGTTAAACGTAGCATTACCACTTGACATAGCTATTCCGTTCCTGGGTATCTACCCCTCAGAATTGAAAACAGATGTTTACACGAATACTTGCACACGCATGTCCACGGTAGCACTAGTCAGAGTCGCCAAAAGAAACAGAGGAATTCCCTGGTGGTCCAGTGGTTAGGGCTCCACGCTCCCACTGTAGGGGGCACGGGTTCTATCCCTGGTCGGGGAACTAAGATCCTGCATACCTCGAGGTGCAGCCAAAAAATAAATAAATAAGGTAGAGACAACCCCGATGTCCATCGATAGATGAATGGATAAACAAAATGTGATCCAACCATACAATGGAATATTACTCAGCCATACAAAGGAATGAAGCACTGATTCATGCTACAATGTGGATAAACCTCAAAGAAACCTGAGTGGAAGGAAGCCCAGACACAAAAGGTTATATATGATCCCACTTATTTGAAATATCCAGAACATAAAAATCCATAGAGACAGGAAGTAGATTGGTGGTTGCCAGGGCCTGATGGAGGGGGGATGGGGAGTGACTGCAGATGGGGACGGCATCTCCTTTTGGGGGTCATAGAAATGTTTAGGAACTAGATAAACGTGCTGATTGCTCAACACTGCAAATGTACTAAATGCCACTGAGCCACACACTTGAAAACTGTTAAAATGGTAAATGTTATGTTATGTGTATTTTACCACAATTTAAAAAAATATCAGGCAGGGGCTGGCTAGGAGGAAACTTGGGCTACCATCAGGCCTGTGGCCAGAGTCCCAGAAGAGTTGCGAACAGGGACCCTCTTTGGTTGGGTAACGGCTGCCGGGAGCTGTGCCGGATACAGATGTCAGGTCCCATTGAATGCTGGGGAGCAGGGACCCCTGGTGTACCCCCTTTGCAGAAGTGGCAACTGAGGCCCATGAAGTCAGGGAGCTTGCACAGGGACTCAGCATGGCCAGCTGGGATTGCAATGTGGGCCTGTGTGGCCCCGAGCCCAGGAGTTCCTTCCAGGGAAAGCCATCTGCAGACTGAGGGTGCTGAGTCACCGCTGCGGGTGGGACCATGAGAGCCATCATGGGACGTTAGGGAGGGAGGGGGCGAACGGCTACTCCTCTGACAGCCCCAAGGCAGGCAGCCTCACGGGCTGTGACGCCCACCCCAGGCGGGCCCAGCACGCAGGGGCCAACAGAGGATCAGAAAAGAGCTCGAATCCCAATAATCAGGAGGTGCTTTGGTTAAAAGCCTGGTTCTTGGAGCCAGGTAGCTGACCCTTTTCGGCTGGGGGTGGGGCTCCACCCCTCTGAGGCTCAGTTTCCCCTCTGACCCCGCCCCTCTCCCCCGTGGGTCAGCGGAGCAGAGGTTGCTGCTATATTTAGGCTGGTGCAGAGTTGAGCTCAGCCGCTGGAGAGTTCGCCATCCTCCAGGGCATCTCGCCAGGGATGTGACACCTGTCCCCCAGGGGCCTGGACATCTACTTATTTGTTTAACTGAGAAACTCGAGTCACAGAGAAGACATAGGCTCGATCTGAAATGTTTGAACAGGACCAAAGTCAGCCCACCGTGCTGGGAAGTGGGGACCAGGGGCAGGCACACCCAGGGTGCTCTGGCTAGGTGATTTAGGACAATCGATCGATTGACGATTGATAGTCCTTTCTCTGGTGAAAGAAAACGAGGCAGCAGAACTGGTCATCTTGTTCTTGGAAGAGAGAGTGGTTCCCTGATCAGGCAGAACTGAGCAGAAAAGCACTGCATTCCACGAGAAGGAGAGTTAGAGACAGACAGAGAGAGTGAGAAAGAGAGGGATAAAGGGAGAGAGAGGGACCCTGAGACTGGTTGATAGAATTCAGCCTTTGGGCTTCTTTGAATTGAAGCCCTGATGGGATGTAAGTCTTCACTTGACAGATGCGGAAACTGAGGCCGGGAGGGGGTACCAGTGCCCTCCGTTCACCATCACCCAGGCCTGTGGATGCTGCTCTCTCTGGCTGGCCTGCCATGGCCCTCAGCCTCACTGATGCCCCCGATCACTTTCCCGCGTCCCCCAGCCCACAAGTCCCCTTTGGCCAGTTAAAAACAGCTGGTGGAGGAAGACGGTGACTTCTGAAAGGGGCCTCAGAACCCAGGCGGTGGCAATGTGCAGCCAGCGACGGCGCTAATTGCGGCAGCCATACAGGGTACAAAGGCGCCTTCAGGGGAACTGGCGCGTCTGGATCAGATTTCTGGAGAGCAAACGTTTCTTTCATTTCCCTGAGCCCCGGCAGGGATCTGTCCTTACGGCAGAAGAAAACATCCCCTGGAAGGGAACAGGATCTCATTTGGGGTGTGAGGGTGTGGGGGGAGCCCCAGGGCACTACTGAACGGTGGCACTTAGGGAAGCTCCCAGCACACCCCGCAGCAGCCCCCCATTTAGAGTAAGTTGGGAAGACTTCCCTCTTCTCCAGTTTTATGAAAGCGTCTGTGTAGAACTGGCATTCTTTCTTTCCTAAACCTTTGGGGAAATTTACCAGTGACGCCATCCTGACCTGGCTTTCTACCTGGGAAGGTTCTCCAGCACCCCATCAATTTCTTCCATGGATACAGAGCTATCCTGGTGATCCATTTGTGTCTTTCAAAGAATTTGTCTGTGTCATCTGGGCCATTGAATTGATTGGAATCAAGTTGTTTATAATGTGCCCTTGTGATCCTTTTAATATGTGTAGGATCTGTCCCGGGGTCCCCTCTCTCCTTCCTGACATTGGTCATTTGTGCCTTATTTTCCTGATCTATGTGGCTCAGCCCAGGATGAGAAGCCCCAAACTCTGGTGTTGAGTTTGTCGCAAAATTCGGGCAGTAGCGGGCTTTGTTGTCCTTGCTGTTCTGATGGCAATGACATCGGAGGCCCTTATGGAAAGGCAACCCCGCCCAGCTCAAAGCACAGAAAGCCTTCCTATGTAAGGGTGATGATGGTCCATCTTCTGACTCTGCCCTCCGAACTCCCAAAGTCTAACTTCTAAGCATAGACCAGATAGAACATGAGCCCCGAAGTCCGGAAAACCCTGGCTCAAATCTGTTACTTTTCGTCAGGGCTGGGATAGGGTAAGGCAAGTGAGGCATCCAGGTGCAAAATTTAAGGAGGTGTCCATCAGCAGGCTTGTGGAAGGCAAGGGTGGAAAAAACTCCCTGAGACAACTTGGCCACGTGGTCTTGGGTTACCGTGACAACACATGATGCTACTCCACCCTTGCTGCATCTGTGAAGAGGGGGAGGGATGGTACTAGAACTGATGCATGGGTTAAATGAGATAATATATGGACGCCACGCCCAGGGAAGTACAAGCCCTGGAAATAATGATAAGAATTCACAATAATTACTCCGCCTCCTAGAGCCTCTCTTCTAAGTGTTTAGTGCTTACAACAACGTAGGAACTATTGTTTGTTCCATTTTACAGATGAGAAGACTGAGACCCAGAGCTGGTGGCAGAGGCCGGATTCGAACCCTGGCTGTCAGGCCCCCAGCCTGTGTGCACTTTGTGCGTCATTGCTGTGCACATCCGAAATCACAGCTCCACCCGGGTTCCTCTCCCCCGACAGCGCCTGGGTTTGCATCCTTGGCTGGAGAAAAGTGATTTAAAACAGGAACACCCACAGTGGCCCTGACTCTGCCTAAGTTCTGGAAGCGGGGCAGCCTCGGGACTCTGAACTTGGCTGATGTTTTCCCCCAGCCCCGGGGCCCAGGGACGGGGGTTTGGCCTGTCTTAGGCCCCAAACCACCTGCTCAGCCCAGCATCCAGCCAGCCTGCGTGCGAGTGAGGGAGAGAGGGGACCCTCCGCTGTCTTTATATACCGGGGTTATTTTTAACCCGGCCTTCCAGAACATTACGGAGCTTCCTCTCTCCGACTCGCAGGAAGCCCTACTTGGCCGTGTTTCCTGCTAACACGCGGCCCCGAGATTGCTGAGAACAACAGGCCCAAGACTGCTCGGCTCCGGGAAAAAAAACCTGGCTCCCTTTCAAAGCCCTGACAAAACCCTTTCAGAGCTCTGCGCTCCCGCCAGCCCGAGCATGGCCCCCACGGCGCTGACAAATTGGTCGAGACCATGCCCAGGGCTCGCAGGCAGGGGCCCCCGACTCCATCATCCCTTCCCAAGGTGGGAAAAAAGTGTGTGCCCTCCCTCCACCCCCAACTGGATAGACAAATACCTGCATTGGTGGATTTTTTTATGCTTCTGTTTTTTATTTTTATCCATGTATTTTTATTGAGATGAAATTCACATAACATAAAATTAGTCATTTTAAAGTGGAAAATTTGGTGGCATTGGGTACATTCACCATGTTATGCAACCACCATCTCTGATTCCAAAACATTTTCGTCACTCCAAAATAAAACCCGGTCCCCATGAGCAGCCACTCCCCATTACCCCTGCCCCAGCCCCTGGCAACCAGTAATCTGCTTTCTGTTTCTATGGATTTGCCTGTTCGGGACATTTCATATAGATGGAATCATTCACTGTGTGGCTTTTAGTGTCTGTCTTCTCTCACGTAGCATCCATGTTTTCAAGGTTCATCCACACTGCAGGATGAATCAGTGCTTTATTATTTTTTATGGCTGAGTCGTATTCCACTGTATGGATGCCCCCATGTTTTGTTTACCCACTCCATTGCTGATGGATGGATTTTGCTCTCCAACATACTTTGAAGGCTTGGGTTTGGAAGAAATTATTTTTGTCAATGTCATGTCATTTTCCTCTTGGAAGCATTGCTGTTTGCAGCAAAGCAATTCATCTATGATGTCTGCACTTTGGCGGAAGGTGTGGAGAAAACGTGGTTCTAGACAGAGGCATCTTAACACTTCTGTTCTGGTTTGACCCGTTCTTCCTGTGGTCTTCTATGTGCGGTGATGGTTTCTCCCGGGGAGGCAGTGGGGTGTGGTGGGCAGCCAGGACCTGATTCAATCCAGCCTCCTTCACCTACCAGCCATGTGATGCTGGACAAAGCCCTATGGTTCTCTTAAAGACTAAAACCTTTGTACTCTGACATCGGCCCCCAGTGTCCAGAGAAACTTTGCTCCAACAGGGCCCTCTCTTTTACAAATGTGGAAACTGAGGCTTGGAGAGGTCGTGTGACTTGCCCAGGGTCTCACAGGTACAAGAAGCACTGGGGATGCAGCCAGAGCCCCAGCCTAAACTTGGGTGGGCTCCTCTCCTGGTTGGGCTTGGGAATCCCTGCGAGCAGCCCCTCCCCTGTCCCTCCTGGTCTCCTTTCTTTGGCCACAGCCTTCAGAGAAGCCACTGCCTCCTTCTCTGATCTCTCTTGTCATCACCTCCTGGGGTCACCCATCCTGTTGTTTGCTCCTTTGTGGCTTTGTCTCAGATGGGATCTTGTCACCACATCCAAAGACATTTGCCTGAGTCAGTGGTTCTCACCTGGGGGAAATTCGGCACTCCAGGGGATGTCTGGCAATGTCTGGGGACATTTTTGGTTGTCACAACTGGGGTTAGAGGGTGCTATTGGTTTTGAGTGGGTAGAGACCAGGGAAGCTGCTCAACACCTTACAGTGCACAGGACAGCCCCCCACCCACAGGGGATGATGGATTCCAAGTATCGATAGTGCTGAAGGAGAGAACACTGCCTTGACATGAGAGACCTTGTTTGCTGTCTGTTATTCTATCATCTATCATCGATCTATCTATCAATTATCTATTTGTCATCTATCGATCATCAATCAATTATCTATTGACCATCCCATCTAATAATCTGGTGTCTATCTATCAGTTATCTGTCTATATCTATCTACCACATCTTCTATCATCTATCAATTATCTATCTATCTATCTATCTATCTATCCATCATCTATGTATCTACTTACCTACCTATCACAGAGAATGATCCAGTCCCAAATATCAGCAGTGCCGAGAAACCCCAAGCCAGTGAAGGCTCAGATGTCTGTAACAGAAGGGGCAAGGTCCTTTCTGGGCTGGGTCCTTCTCACCTCTCACTGCCTGTGATCCTCCTATAGCCCTGTGAGGTGGGATCCTTTATCCCCAGGTGAGGAGACTGGGACCCAGGAAGGTTAGGGGTCTCATGTGAGAAGCGGAGCTCAGGCTTAATTCTGAGGGCAGTAGGGAGCCATGAGAGGTGTTAGAGCAAGGGAGGGAACTGGTTGAGTCTGCATGTTGGGGAGATGACTCTGGGGCCAGGATGTGGTCTCGACTGAGGCAGGGAGCTCAGAGGGGACCCCTGTGGGAGAGCTGAAGGACTCCCAGAGGGAGGGGGCGATCCAAGTGGGGTTCAGGAGGGCTACGGGGGAGAGAGAGAGAGAGAGAGAGAGAGAGAGAGAGGAGGGCAAGGGTGTCTCTGTAAAGCCAGCTGCAGGCTATGGCCGCAGAAGGGAGGGGGCCAGATTCATTGGGCTCCTCCAGGTGAAGATGGGGGAAGGATGGCCATCTTCTGGGGGGCCAGCCATGGACTCCCTAGCTTGCCACTGGATAAACATTCATCAACATTATTTCTAGGCCAGATATGGTTCAGTGGGGACACAGAGACTTCAGGGAGGACCTGGCATGGGGAACTCCAGTCTGAGGAGGACAGCTGGACACAGACACAGTCCTATGGGGTCAAGACTGGACAGAGGGAAGGACCCAGCGCTGGGGGCACCCAGAGGGGGAGCAGGGCCTCTGCCTGGGGCTGGGGAGCAGGCCAGGCTGCAAAGGGGAAATGATATATAGGTTCAGGCAAATGGGGGAAGGGTGTTCCAAGCAGAGGGCACAGCACAGGCAAAGGTCCAGAGGTGAGACTTTGGCAGATTTGGGAAACAGGAGGAGTGGTGTGTTGGAGGGAAATATAGGGAGGTGAGGCTGGATTATAAAAGATGGTAAAGCGAGTTGGAGGTGGTATGATGGGCAGTTATGGGGATCAGATGCTCTCTCTGGCCACCCACCCCCATTCCATCCTAGCACCCTACTGGTGGCAGCAGCTTTGGTTGGGAGCCTCATCTTTTTTTTTTTTTTAATTTATTTTTGGCTGCGTTGGGTCTTCGTTGCTGCGCCCAGGCTTTCTCTAGTTGCGGCGAGCGGGGGCTACTTTTCGTTGCGGTGCGTGGGCTTCTCATTGCGGTGGCTTCTCTTGTTGCGGAGCACGGGCTCTAGGCGCACAGGCTTCAGTAGTTGTGGCACATGGGCTCAGTAGTTGTGGCTCGCGGGCTCTAGAGCTCAGGCTCAGTAGTTGTGGCACATGGGCTTAGTTGCTCCGCGGCATGTGGGATCTTACCGGACCAGGGATCGAACCCGTGTCCCCTGCATTGGCAGGCGGATTCTTAACCACTGCGCCACCAGGGGAAGCCCGGGAGCCTCATCTGAATAAGAACAAGGGACCCCTTGGCTCCGGGTGAGTTTAAAAGTTGCATCTCAATTTATATCCTAGGCAGCTTCCAAGCCTGCAGCTATTTCTTGTCACCCTAGTTTGGGTCTGCTGCCCTGGACACCTAACCCTTTGTAGCTGGCTCCACCAGCCTGGCTGGTAACCCGCTTCCCAGCACTGAACTTAGCCACCCGGCTTCGCGCCACCCCGTGTTGAGCCCTGTGTCATAGTATGGGCTACTGAAGTCACGCTTCCCTCAGACTTTGGGTAGCGTGAGGCTGGGACCCCTGGCAAGTCTCAGCTCCATCCAGGCCATGCCGGAGGGGCCCTGAGTCTGGGGAGAAAGAGCAGGACACGGACACCCCAGCCTGTGTGGTCAGGGCTGGGCCTGAGGGAGGGATGGGACATGGGGAGGGGGAAGCAGCAGGTTCCAAAATGGAATCTGACGTGTGGAGTTAAAATGGGGGGACAGTGGGGTTCCTCTTGCAGGGGAACAGCACGTGCAAAGACCCAGAGAGCTGAGGCAGCCTGGGGCCCGCTAGCGGGTGAAGATGCCCAGGGCCAGCTCAGGCAGGGCCCGGAAGCTGTGCCTGGGACTGGGAACCTGGACCTGACCTAAAGGCAAGGGGGTTCCTTGTAATCTGGGGAACGGCCGGGTTCCATCCCATTGGGGGGAGGTCCAAGGAGGGGGGTGGGGATGGGAGTCAGCTGAGCTGGAGGGTTCTTGATGCTTTCGCTTAGAAGAGCTGCAAGCATCTTCTGGTTTCTCGCTTCCGTGGCCCTCCAGCAGTGGCTTGTCCAAATGTGGAGCGTTTTACTACACGGTGGACGCTCCCCCGCCTCCTGCAATTCATCTCTGCACCCACTCAGTCATTCCTCTATTCATTTACTCGGTCATTCCTTCCCTGTCCCTGGGGAGCCTGGCACTCAGCCTGCTTTGGCTTCCCGGGACCTCGGCCTCACCTTCCAGAGCACACGCATCCTCACCCGGTTTTGCCTCGTGAGCAAGTCCCCCTTGAGTCTGAGTTCCACTGGCCATTCTTTCTGGGCTTCACACATTGTTATTCCCAGAGCCAACCTGTATGGGGTGGCCCAGGGGTCTGCAAACTACAGCCCGGGGGCCAAATCCTGCCTGCCGCCTGTGGTTGTGAAGCCTGTGAGCTGAGAATGTTTGCTTTCCTTTCTCTTTTAACTTGTGGTAACATATGCATAACATAAAATTTACTGTTGTAACCATTTTAAAATGTACAGTTCAGTAGCGTTAAGTACATCCACATTATTGTGCGACTACCATCACCACCATCCATCCCCAGAACTTTGTCATCTTCCCAGACTGAAACTCTGTCCACGTTAAACCCTAACTCCGCATTCCCCCTCCCCCAGTCCCTGGCGCCCACCATTCTACTTCCTGCCTCTATGAATCTGACTCCTCCAGGGACTTCATATAAGTGAGATCATACAGTATTTGTCCTTTTGTGTCTGGCTTATTTCATTTAGCATAATGTCCTCAAAATTCATCCATGTTGTAGCATGTGTCAGAATTTCCTTCCTTTCTGTGGCTGAATAATATTGCATTGTATGGATGGACCATATTTTGCTTATTCATTCATCCATCAATGGACATTTGGGTTGTTTCCACCTTTGGCTATTGCGTGTTTTCTTTTTATAACAGCTTTACTAAGATATAGCTCACATCTCAAACAATTTCACCCACTTAGGGTGTACAATTCCATGATTTTTGGTATATTCACAGAGCTGTGCATCCGTCACCACAAGTAGAATATTTTCATTACCCTGAAAGTAACCCGCACCCCTTAACTGTCACCCCCTGATAAGAATGGCATTTACATTTTTTAATAGTTGAAAAAATACGAAAAGAAGAATTCTATTTTGTGACATGGGAAAGTTCTACTGAAATTCAAATCGTGTTCATAAATAAAGTTTTATTGGCACCTGGCCCTGCCCTTTGGTGTACATCTTTTTTTTGTTTTTTTTTTTAAGTTTTATTCCTTCACCCACAACATGATCGTACTACCTTCTCTCTCTCTCTCTCTCTTTTTTTTTTCCGGCCTTGTGGCATGTGGGATCTTAGTTCCCCAGCCAGGAATAGAAGCCATGTCCCCTGCATTGGAAGCACAGAGTCTGGACTGCCAGGGAAGTCCCTGGTGTACATCTTGTCTGTGGCTGCTGTCAAGCTACAATGGCCGAGTTGAGTGGTTTCGGCAGAGACTGTATAGTTCACAAAGCTGAGCATCTGTACCATGTGTACCTTGGCAGGAAAAGTTTGCAGACCCTGCAATTTCTCCTCACCTCGTCATCCAGGCTCCAGTCCAGCTGAGCTCCCTCCATCTCGCCCAGGGATGCCAGCACCAGCCTCTTGTTTCCTCCCCTGATGGATCATACTGCAGTAGAGTGTGAGCATCAAGTGTGCCTCCTTCAAGGTGTGACCTGTAAACATCACTGAGGATGGCATGTTTAGATCTAAGTTCAAATGTCCCCTCCAACGGCCCCTTTAGTTCAGGAACTCTCAGCCTCAGCACCATTGACTTCTGGTCCTGGATCCTTCTCTGTGCTGGGGGCTGTCCTGTGCATTGTCGGGTGTTGAGCAGCATCCCTGGTCTCCACCCACCAGATGCCAGAAGCACCCACCCCCCACCAATAAAACCAAAAATGTCTCCCGACATTGCCCAATGTTCCCTGGAGGTTAAAATCACCTTCCCCTTCTGTCTGACCCCCCCATCCTGGTTTGGTAGGTGGCAGAAGGGGAGTGGGAGACCTACCCCTCCTCCCATGGACAGACCAAGGGATAGACTTTTCACACCTAACACCTCGCCCGCCCTTCAGCACCCTCCTGTGAGATGTGAATTACTCGCCCCTTTAGCAGATGGGTAAACTGAGGTGCGGTAAGGGAAGCCAGTAACCTGTCCTTCTGCTCCCTGCCCCCTCAGGCTTTCTCCGGGCAGCAGAAATTACAGCCCTCAGAGCCCCAAATAGCTCCTTTCTCTCTCCCTTCAAGGCAGCCACCGAACACACTGGCCTGTGGTTCAGACTCCAAAGCTGCAGGGGTAAAATAAGAGATTCAAATCTTGTCTGCTGGAGATCATAAACTTCAAAGAAGGCAGAGGGGGTCTGGTCCCTGATTATGGGGGCCTGATTGTGTTTGCCCGCTGCCTTGGGGAACCACAAAAAGTGTCTGATGGGGACAGTCAAAATGAGCCCCTGAGTGGGGGGCTGGTGAACCCCCTGGGCTGTTCTGCTCAGTGAGTTCAGAAGGAGGTTCCTAGAGACTTTTGGGTGAGAATGTGGGACCCTGAGATGGCACTGGGTGCAGCCCATTTGCAGGCATGGCTTAGAGGTCTCCTCCTCCAGGAAGCCTCCAGGAATGCATTCCTTCCATCCTCACATAGTCCCCTTTACAAAACTCCTCAGGGTCAGGGAAGCCATCCCTGGGCCCTGATGGCTCCTCACCAACTGGCCAGACAAGATGTCGAGGTGAGGGAGCCCCAAGATGGGTGTGGAGGCTCAGGCCGGTGGAGCTTTGTAGTTTCTCTGCATTTTCAGAAAATAGAAGGTGAGTTAAGCTGGTCATTTTCAACTCTGCCTGAACATTCAAGTGCCACCAGGGAGATTTTAAGATCTATGATCCCACCACCTGAACCCAGAGAACACAGTTAACATCCCCAGCAATGGGACAAGCCAAGGTCAGGTGCTTCAGAATACGAGGCACCAGGGAGAACCAGCATGACTCCTGCAGATCCTGCCCCAAGACACACAACTGAGCTGGTCACCAGGAACCAGCAGGCCAGCCCGCCTGGGGATGTGCTGCAAAACAGCTGCCTGGACTCTGCAAAAATGTCAAATGTGTAAGACACGAAAAGGCTGAGAAACTGCTCCTGATAAGGGAGGCAAGAAAGACATGAGAACAAAAGACAGCAGGTGAGTCTGTCCTGGATCCTAAATGAGGAAAGAAAAAGTTGCCATTAAAAGACTAAGACATTAAAAAAAAAAAAAAAAAAAAAAGCTTAGTCTTTTTGTGCAGCCATAACACAATACCAGAGACTGGGTGGCTTATAAACACAAATTTATTTCTCACAGTTCTGGAGGCTGCAAGTCCAAGTTCAAGGTATGGGCTGATTTGGCAACTGGTGAGGGTTTGCTGGTTCATAGATGCTGCCTTTTCACTGCGTCCTCACATGGCAGAAGGGGTGAGGGAGCCCTCTGTGGTCTCTTTTACAAGGGCACTAATCCCATTTACTGGAGCTCCACCCTCGTGACCTAATCACCTCCCAAAGGCCCCACCTCCTTGATACCACCACATTGGGTGTTAGAATCTCAACCTATGAATTTTGGGAGGACAAACATTCAGACCATTGGGGGCAGTGGGGTTCATTTGACTACAAAATGTAAATTAGATCATGCTATTTCTCAATGAAAAATTTGGAGAGTGTGACATTTGTCCTGGAGTTGTGTGAGAATCTCCTGGTTCTCAGGATAGGCAAGCAGAAGAATTTAGGGATTATGGAGCATGATGTCAACAGTGTATTCCCAAATCATTCAAAAATGATATTATATTGCTATGAACTGAATACTTGTGTGCCCCCCTCAAATTCATGTGCTAAAGTCCTAACTCCCTGTACCTCAGAATATGACTGTATTTGAAGGTAGAGTCTTATTTATTTTATTTTATTTATTTATTTTTGGCTGCGTTGGGTCTTTGTTGCTGTCTTCTAGTTGCGGTGAGCAGGGGCCTCTCTTTGTTGCGGTGCACGGGCTTCTCATTGCAGTGGCTTATCTTGTTGCAGAGCATGGGCTCTAGGCGTGCAGGCTCAGTAGTTGTGGCACACGGGCTTAGTTGCTCAGCGGCATGTGGGATCTTCCTGGACCAGGGCTCGAACCTTTGTCCCCTGCATTGGCAGGCAGATTGTTTCTTAATCACTGCACCACCAGGGAAGCCCAGAGGTAGGGTCTTTAAAGAGATGATTAAGTTAAAATGAGGCCATACAATGGGCCCTAACCGGATCTGACTGGTGTCCTTATAAGAAGAGGAAATTGACACAGAGACACAAGGGATAAGTGTATATATGGAGAAAAGACCCTGCAAAGAAGCAATAAGAAGGTGGCCATCTGCAAGCCAAGGAGAGAGGCCTCGGGAGAAACCAACCTGCTGACACCTTGATCTTGGACTTCCAGTCTCCAGAACTGTGAGGAAATTAATTTCTGTTATTTAAGACACCCAGTCTTAAAATGGCTGTTATGACAGCTGGAGCAGACTAATACAATATTTATAAATATATACATTTTTCACCTGTATATGTAATATATACTATATATACAAATTTTATATCATTTGTATCAATTACATATATACACATATGTATAAGCATATATATATATACTTTATATTTATATATATAAAGAGAGAGAGGGAATGTGATAAATTGTTAGCAGCTTGTGGGTCTGGGCGCAGGGTATGTATTATTCTAGCAACTTTCCTGTAGGTTTCACATTTTTCAAAATAAATGTTGCCAAAACGCAAAACAGAGCCTTGGTTCCTGGCCTCACCAAGCCCACTGAAGTCAGATCCTTGGGCATGGGTTGGGCACCAAGATTTTTGAAAGTGGCACCCCAGCTTCAGAACTGGGGTTTGTGGTGATGTGGAAGCAGCATGGTTGCAACAGGGGGACCAGGGCCAGGGCCCTTCTCTGAGGGCCAATGGGGTTGGTGAGGTCAGGGGAGAGCATAGGCTGCAGGCCTGGGCAGAGGTCCAAGTTGCCCCTGCTCCCCTCCCCTCCCCCACCTTGGCGACCTCGTGTCCATTTCTCTGTGTGGTCTCCTGAGTTGCCCCTCATAAGAGCAGTGTTTGCTCCATTTTGCTTAATTGGAAGTTACAGGCCTGGTGGCCAAACGCTGAGGTGCTTCTCATGCCTGAGGGCAAAAAAACCCCGTTCCTATTAGCAGTCACTCCCCATTCCCCTCCGCTGCCCCTGGCATCCACCAGTCTGCTTTCTTTCTCTGTGGATTTGCCTGTTCTGGACATTTCATATAAATGGGATCACATATTATGTGGCCTTTCATGTCTGGCTTTTATCACTCAGTGTAACATTTTTCGAGGTGCATACGTGTTTAGTATATATCAGTGCTTCGTTACTTTTTATGGCTGACCAAATACATTATTTTTTAAAATCAGGGCTTTGCTTATAGAAATGCAAAATGCTATATTTATCAAACATCAGACGATGTGTTTTTTTTTTATCCCCTCCACAAATAGCTCAAAATCGACTCAAGCTGCCAAACATCACACACTCCCAATGTTTAACCACAAGCCCATGGGTCTCCTGTGGAAGGGGTTCGGGGCTCAGGCATCCTTGGATGGCCCCCATGGGAATAACATTTTAATTAAAAAGGCTTACAATGACAGACTCGAAATGTAAACTCCCAGGCAGCGAAGGCCCGGGCCATGCCTGACATTCCAGGCCAGCCTCCTTGGAGCCCCAGCAGCCACAGAAGTCCCCAAGCCGAGCCAGGAATAGTTCTGCCTTTTATTTGGAAAGAGAATTACAGGGCTTGCAGCCTAGCCCCAAGCTTGCTGCTTCGAAGCTGTATTTTTGAACACGACCACAACCGCACACTTGCCTTCGATGGTCCGTGCCAGGCTAAATGCTGCCAGCTGCTTAGACGCTCGGCTCAAGGCTCTAAACACAGGTTCTTTTTCATTCCCATTTTAAGGTCTACCCGACTATTTCTGTGCAAAAACAGATTGAAAATCTCACTGGCTCGGGAGCCTCTGGCAGCTACCAAGGCCGCCCTGTTCTCTCCGCTCCCCACAAGTGGATCTCGGGTCTGCCTTGTCCATGGGGATTTGCCTACCTGGAGGAGCTGTCCCTGGGTTCCCCAAATCCTCCCCTCGTCTTCCCAAGCCTGGGGAGGGTGGGACTCTGGGATCAGCAGGCTCACCGGCTAGGATGAGATGGGTGATTCCTGGAAGGAGAACCAGAAAAAGCAGGATGCATGATGGGAAGGAAAACGTTCACGTGGTCACAGTGGCTGAGCCAAGATTTGAACTTGGGTCCTAGTTAGGTGAGAGTCACAGGGTTAAAAAACGTTGAGCCCTTGCTGGTGGGAGTGTACAATGGTGTAGTGGCTGAATTTTGGTGGGTCCTCCAAAAGTTAAACATAGACTTACCAGCAATTCCAGTCCTACCCCAAAGAATTGAAAACAGGTGTTCAAATAAAAACTTGTACATTCGTGTTCATAGCAGCACTAGTCACAATTGCCCAAAGGTGGAAACAACACAAATGTCCATCAAAGGATGAATGGATAAACAACATGCGGTCCATCCATACAATAGAATATTACTCGGTCATAAAAAGGAATGAAGCACTGACATGCTGCTATGTGGATGAATCTTGAAAACATCATGCTGATTGAAAGAAGCCAGACACAAAAGGCCACATATTGTGTGATCCCATCTATATGAAATGTCCAGAATAGGCAAATCTATAGAGACAGAAAGTAGATTAGTGGTTGCCAGGGGCTGGGGGAGGGGGAGATGGGGAGTGACTTCTAATGGGTACAGGGTCTCTTTTGGGGTGATGAAAATTTTCTGGAACTAGGTGGTGAACTAGAGATGATTGCTACACAACCTTTTGAATGTACAAAATGCCACTGAATTGTTTACTTTAAAATGGTTAATTTTATGTTATGTGAATTTCCTTGCAATTAAAAAAACAAGCAACTCAGCTCTACCCTTGGGTTCAAGGAAAGGAAGTGTCCAGGAGCAGGTGGGGGAGATAATGGCATATCAGCAACACCTGTGAGAAAAACTCCGGTGTTCTGTTGGGTTGATATGACTCAGCAGGAGGAGGGGGTGGGGCCTGGGATGCGGAGAGTCTCTGCCACATCAACAGAGGTATAGGGTCCAGATAGAGGGAAGTGGGTTCCCTGGCCAGACCACAGCCAAGGAGTTGGGCTCAAATCTGGGGAGGAGAGGCAAGGACAAAGTGGAGATCTGGGGAGGGGCTCAGTAGGGCTGAGAAAATTTGAAAGCCCATCCCTTCGAAGAGAAATAGTGCAGCATGAACTCTAGAGCTGGGCTAATTGCATTAAAATCCCAGCTCTGCCACTTACCAGCTGTGTGACCTTGGGCAAGCCACTTAACCTCTCTGAGCCTCAGTTTCCTAAGATGTGAAGTGGGGTTAAGCATAGTACCTGTTTCATAGCAGGGTTGTGAGAATTTAGTGCCTTGGGGTAACTGCATTATTCCCGGCAGAGGGAACTGCACATGGAAAGCTGTGGAGATGTGAAGCCGTGAGGGAGAGTGGTGAACAGTGAGCAGATCTGGAGAGAGGCTGGGTTTCTGCCTCAGGTACAGCCAGCACACAGTAGGTGATCAGATGGCTTCAGGTGCCTGCCCTCGCCTGGAGGAAACTAGCCATTTCCATCCTCTTTGCTTCAGACTGGCCCCCAGGAATTAAAGGCCCCCAGTTCTAGTCTAAAGAAATTATACAAATGGGCAAGAAGCACATGAAAAGGATGCTTAACATCACTAATCATCAGGGAAATGCAAATCAAAACCACAAAGCGCTATCACCTCACACCCATGAGGGCGGCTCCTAACAAAAACACAGAAAATAACAAATGTTTTCGAGGATGTCGAGAAATTGGAACACTTGTGCACTGTTAGTGGGAAAGTTAAATGGTGCAGCTGCTGTGGAAAAGAGTACAGGAGTTCCTCAAAAAATTAAAAAGAGAATTACCTTATGATCCAGCAAGCTCACTTCTGGGTAGATCCCCCAAAGAATTGAAATCAGGGTCTCAGAGAGATCCTTGTACACTCGTGTTCACAGCAACATTTTCCACAATAGCTAAAAGGTGGAAGCAACCCAAGTGTCTAGCAATGGATGAATGAATAAGCAAAATGTGGTCTATCCATACAATGCAATACTATTCAGCCTTAAAAAGGAAGGAAACTGTCACACGCTACATGGGTGAACCTTGAAGACATGCTGAGTAAAATGAGCCAGTAACAAAGGGACAAGTATGCATGATTCCACTTATATGAGGTCCCTAGAGCAAATTCATAGAGATAGAAAGTAGAATGGTAGTTGTCAGGGGGCTTGGGGAGGGGGAATGGGGAGTTAGCGTTTAATCGGGACGGGGCTTCAGTTTTGCAAGATGAAGAGTTCTTGGAGATGGATGGTGGTGGTGGTTACACAACAAAGTGAATATACTCAGGGCCACTGATCTGTGCATTTAAAAATGGTTAAGATGGTGAATTTTATGTTACGAGTATTTTACCACACATTTTACTACCATTTGAAAAAAACCACACATTCTGAGATGTGTCTGTAACAGAATAGGTAATTCATTTATACGATGGGTGATGCTGGGTGAACATCTCACTCTTCGGGTGCCTGTTTCCTCCGGTGCAAACTGGGGATGTGAGGCCACCCTCTGGCGTCATTAGGAAGGTCAAGATGTCATATGGGGAAGCCAGATGGGGATGGGAAGGGGTCCCACCCATCTGCAGGTCCCACTTGGGAAATCAAACCCTGATTGTTCCGTTTTGGCTGAGAGAGCACCATGCCTGCACTTTATTCCACAGAAAGATGCCAAGGACTTTGAGCAACCGTGAAACTAAAACTTGCTGGTGTTTGTCCCGTGCCTGCCACGTGCCTGGCTGGCACTGCATCTGCCCATTTTACAGAAGAGGAAACTGAGGCTCAGAGGGGTGAAGTGACTTGCTCAGGTCACATAGCAGGATGTGGCCGGGGTGGGATTAGAAGCCCTAATTTGCCTGCCCTCGAGCCATGGAGGCCCTGAAAAACAGCGAGGGGGCTCCTCATGATGGTTTAGAGACACGGGCGGCGTTGGTTTCTTCTGACACAACACACCACAGTTGGTTGAAGAGAGTTCTGTTCTAGCTGTGCAACTCTTCCATAAATGCAAAATGTATTGATTTTCTTCAATATGATGGAGAAGGGGGTGAAAGTGCTCTTTTTAAATGTGCTGCCTAAATGCTATTGTGGGGAGCGGGTCATCCCCGATGAGATCCTGGGATAGCAAAGGGAAACCTGGGGAAAATCCGAAAAAGGTCTGGAGTTTGACGAACGGCATTGTCCCAAGGTTAATCTCTCTGTTTTGACAAATGTACCGCAGACGTGGAAGAAAATGGCTTTGTGGAGGCTGAGGGAAGGGGAGACAGAACTCTTTGTACCATCATTTTTCTGAAACAATAATCCGGATGATCTAAAATTATCCAAAATAAAAACTTCCTTTTTATTAAATCAACGTAATTTCGGCCCAGATGGGGATGTGTCTGCGGGGGGAGCCTTCTGCTTTGGGCTGGAGAGGACACAGAGCCCTTTGTCCCCATCGAGAATTGGTGATCTTGGGTCAGATGGCCTTGGTTCGTCAGACTTGGGCCTGTGGTCACCGTGGGGCCAAGAGAATTGGAGGGAGGAGCAGCCTTGGGGACATGAGGGACAGGTGCCCAACACATTCTTTTTCTCCCCGCCTCCTCCAGGTCGTTGGAACGTCCTGTTGGCCCTGCCTCCAGAATGTATCCTCATTTTGTTCCTTCCCTCCACTGCCCTGCACCATCCAGCCTCCATCACTGCTCCAAGCCACCCCTCTGGGCCTCCCCACCCTCGTCTCCCTCCTTCTCTCCCTCCATCACTCTGTTCCAGCCACACTGGCCTCCCTGCCCAGGACTTCTCCACCTCAGGGCCTTTGCACTGGCTGTTCCCTCTGCCGAGAACACCCTCCCCCCCAGGAAGCCATATAGCTCCTCCTCTAACTTCCTTCGGTTCTGTGCTCTGGTGTCACCTGGGAGCAGTCGCCCTTGGTCACTCTGAATCAACAGTCCCCTCTCATTGTTTGCTGCCTTGCTTTATCACCTGTCTCCCCTGCCAGATCTTCAGTTCCAGGAGTACAGAGGACATTGGTTACAGCTTTACTGTGGTACAGTGGCTATACAATGAGCTGCACTTAGTTAAAGTGTGCAATTGGATGACTTTCGGTAAAACTGCGTGCCCACAATGGAACTGGTGAACAGGTTTATCCCTGCAAGTTTCCTGGGTCCCCTGGTAATCCCTCCTTCCCCTCCCAACACCCACCTTCATCCCAGGCATCCACAATCTGCTGTCTGTGACTATAGATTAGTTTGTGCTTGCTAGAATTTCACATAAATGAAATCATCCAAGAGGTGCTTTTCCTGTCTGGCTTTTTTCACTCGGCATCACAATCCCGAGCTCCCTGCAGGCCATCACATGTATTTGCAGTCCGAGGAGGGTTCTGTGGTGTGGACAGACACAGTTTCTCCATTTACTGTTTGAGGGGAATCTGGGTGGTTGCCATTCTTGACAATTATGAATAAAGCTGCTATGAACATTCCTAAGAACATGTGTTTTCATTTGTCTTAAGTAAATACCTAGGCGTGGAATGATGAGGTCAAATTGTATGTATGTGTCTAACACTTTTTTTCTTTTTTAAACGGAGGTGAAATTTGCATGACATGAAATTAACAGTTTTCAAGTGAACAGTTCAGTGCATTCAGTATATCCACAATGTTGTGCAACATCACCTCTATTTAATTCTAGAACATTTCCATCACCCCAAGATGTTTAACCTTTTAAAATTGCCAGGCTGCTTTCCAAAGTGGTTGTACTCTTTTACATTCCCTCTGCAGCGTTTGAGCATTCCAGCTGATCCACGCCCTGAGAGTCAGCGTTTTTATCTGTCTGTTTTACCCAGAGCCAGCCCAGGCTCAAGCAGGTGCTAAAATATTTCTTGAATATGTGAACAAGTGAACGACCGTGATGACTCCTGGGGTGGCTTCTGAAGTGCACGGATGGGATCTGGACTAAATCCGCTGAGTGTTGAGGAGGGAGACACCCCCTGAAGTTCGGAGACCCTGGGGCATCCGAGTCATGGTGCAGCTCCATGTGCTGGCCACCAAACAGCCCTCAGCTCACCTGCAGCACAAGTCCCATTTTACAGAGGGGGAAAATGAGGCTCCGAGAGCACCTGGAGGATGCGACATTAGCAAGGACTCTGCAAGGGCCCCAGGGACAAGGCAAGAAGGTTCAGCCTGCACAGAGGCCAGATAAGAGTGGTTGGCCTGGTATCAGGGGACTTGGTTCGAACCCCAGCTCTGCTGCTGCCTCTGTGTCACCCTGGGCAGGGCAGCCACTGCCCTGATCTCCCCTTTCCTCTTCCATGAAGGATTTATTGAGGGTCTCGTGCACGTGGAGGTCATAGCTGTGACTAGGACACTTGGTCCCATCAAGTCAAATTCTAGGAGGTGAGACCAAGGAGGAGGGGCAAGCTGGGATACCATCAGGGCTCATTTGTCTCTATTTTTTTAACTAGCAAATATCCAATATCCCTGGTTTTCCTATACATATAGTATCAATATATAATTACCTAAACAAATATTTATGAATATATAAATATTTACAGTAAGTCCCCTAATACGAACAAGCTCTGTTCTGAGAGCGCGTTTGTAAGTCCAATTTGTTCATAAGTCCAACAAAGTTAGCCTAGGTACCCAACTAACACAACTGGCTGTACTGCACTGTAATAGGTTTATAACACTTTTCACACAAATAATACATAAAAAACAAACACAAAAAATAAAACATTTAAAATCTTATATTACAATACCTTGAAAAGTACAGTAGTACCAGCTGCATCACCGTTGCTTTTACACTTGCTTCTGGACATCCTGGGCTTGAAATAAAGATACTGTACTACTGTATATGGTACTGTACAGTAAAGTACACAAAAGCACAACTACTTGTAGAGGACACACGCACATGACAATGTACGCCAGACACGTGAACTAATTCACATGATTGGACATGCGAACGCACGTTCGCATCTTTGAAAGTTCTCATCTTGAAGGTTCGTGTGTAGGGGAACTATATGTAAATATACAGTTATATAATAAATATAAATATATTTACTGTATATAAATATATTTACATATATTTATATAAATATTTACATATTTATGTATCAATATATTATATATTTTATATAATTTACTATGTTACATGCAGATATATGCAGTCAATCCTCATTATCTGCAGATTCCATATTTGCGAATTCTCCAACTTGCTAGAATTTATTTGTAACACCCAAATCAATTCGCGGACACACACAGAGCGACAACAAATTTGAGTTGCCAAGTGCAGGGTCCCATCTGAGGTGGGACAAGGCGACACTCTGCCTTCCTGTTCCAGCTCTCAGACTGTAAACAAGCATCCTTTTCATGATCTTTTTAGTGTCACAGTTTCCTTACTTCTGTGCTTTTCTTTGGTGATCTTGCTGTTTAAATAGGCCCCCAAGTGTAGTGCTGAGGTGCTATCTGTTGTTCCTAAGAGCAAAAAGGCTGGGATGCACTGCTGGGGAAAAATACATGTTACTTCATTTAGGCGTGAGTTCTGCACAATATATATTAAACAAAGTGTCTGTAAACAGAAACACACAGAAAACAAGGTTATGTATTGACTGCTTGATGCAAATGTTGTCACCAGAGGCTCGCAGGAAACTAACCCTGTATTTCATTTAGGGTCAATGGTCCAGTATTGGCTAATTCAGTGTTTTTGGTGGATAATGAGAATTGACTACACACACACACACACACACACACACACACACTATGTAGACATATATAAATTTATGCAAATTACTATAATATGCAAATGTGAAATATATGTAAAGCTATTACATATAAATATATACTTATATTTATGTTTATACAGACATTTAAAAAAAATATATATATATATTTTTTACAGTTGGTTTGTTTGAATCCTGTTCCAAGCCAATGTGCAAGGACCTAGAGTCTGTCATACAGAGTGAAGTAAGTCAGAAAGAGAAAAATATTGTATATTAAGGCATATATGTGGAATCTAGAAAAATGGTACAGGTGAACCTATTTGTAGGACAGGAATAGAGACTCAGACATAGAGAATGGATGTGTGGGCACAGGGGGAGGAAAGCGGGGAATGAACTAGGAGATTGGGATTGACATATATACACTTCCGTGTGTAAAACAGAGAGTGGGAACCTGCTGCATAGCCCAGGGAGCTCAGCTCGGTGTTCTGTGGTGACCTAGATGGGTGGAATTGGGGGGTGGGAGGGAGGTCCAAGAGGGAGGGGATATATGTATACATATAGCTGATTCACTTCGTTGTACAGCAGAAATTAACATTGTAAAGCAGCTATGCCCCAATTTAAAAAAAAAAGAAAGAAAGAAATGTCTTTTTCATCTCTTTAACTTATAGCTTTTCCTCCCTCCTTTTCTTTTCCTCTTTACTTTTTATTTGTTGAGGAGCTGGGGTCACACGTGTTTCCTGTAGTTTCCCCAAATCTGGATTTTGCCTCTGGCGTCCCTACGTGTTGCTCACTTTGCTGTGACTCAAGGTTGATTTTCCGGCACGTTGACCCCTTGAGACACAGGACGGGTCACTGAGCTCCATGCCATCAGAGGGACCCCGCATCGTCACATCCTGTCCTCACAGCCTCCAGTGACCTCTGCCTGGAGCCACGACCTCTGAGGGGGCTGTGTTTGGGGCTGGACAGCTGTCCCTCTAAAGCGAGGTTTCCGTCTGGGACTGGGGTTAGGACAGCGACGTGGAATCCCACCCCTGCTGGGTCAGACTCGTCTTTATTTAGAACAGGGATACTTTGTTCATCATGGATATTTTTGCATGCATTTTGATTTTCAAAAAGATCGCATCACATATTATTTATCTCGAAGATGGAGTTTTCTGGAGCACCCTGTGCCCCCCACCTCCCTCCTCTGGGTCCCCTGACTTTGATCCTCATCTGCACGGGAGAATAATGATAATATCTCCTCCCCGCCACAGGGTTGGAGTGAGGCTGAAAGGAACCCACAGGCAAGAGAGTGTTTTTGGCCCCCTCCCCACCAGGACGAGGTGGCCCTGGAAGGAAAGTGGTTCAAGGAGGGAAGCTGAGAAAGAAGAGGGTCAGCTGGTCACTGGGCAGCAGGAGTGGGGGACAGAGGAGCTGGGCACATCCCTGCCCTCCCTGGCTCTGTTGCTGCACCTGTAGCTTGAGGTGGCAGCCCCATTCTTCTGCTTCCCTCTCTGTCTACAGACTTCAGGCTTCCAAAAACTGACATCCCCTGGTTCTCTGAGTTTCCTGAACACCTACTATGTGCTGAGCTCAGTCTCCGACCCTGGGGACACAGCAGTGAACAGGACAGGTCCAGTCCTGCGTGATGGAGCTGACATTCCAGGGGGATCAAGTCTGATGATTTGATTACAGGTCATGATAGACGGGGAATTGCATTAAATAGGGTGCTGAGAGAGGGGGAATCTGGGGGCTACTTTAGTCACTAGGGGAGGCCCAAGGGGCCCTCTTTGAGGAGGTGACATATGAGTTGAAGCCTGAAGGGGGTGAGGGAATATACTGTGTGATGATCTGGGGGAAGGATGCTTTGGACAGAGGGCATGGCACATGCAAAGGTCCTGGGGTAGGGAGCAAGCTGGGCTTTTGAGGAGCCATGGGGCTGCAGAGTGTGTGGTCCAGGCAGGGAGGAGGTGGGGGTGGGGAGGTGAGCAGAGGTTTGCCAGAAACGTCAGGGAACCAGGAAATCAGTTCAGGGATAAACATGCGAATCAGCCTTTCAGATGTAATTTCTCATAGCATCTGCCTTTCTGGGGCCCTTTGGCTGTGTTCTGCGTCTGAAGCACTCTCCCTCTCCGACCCTTCACGCCTCTCATCTTGGAGCTGTGTATTGGGAAACAGGATTATCTCCCTTGGCTTTGGAACAGGCTATAAATGCTCAGGGGTGGGGTGAGGGAGGCAGTGAGCACTATGCCAGGTCCCTCCAGATTTCAGGTGTGTGTGTGTTGGGAGGGAGGGTGTAGGAACCATGGCAGAGCCCTAGGAACCCCCAACCTGGCCCAGATGGGCATGGGCATCCTGGAGGCCTTCTTGGAAGCAGCGTCCAAACTGAGGCCTGTTCCCAAGCAGCCGTATAGGGTAAGGTCTTGCTAAATTCTGTATCCCGGGCCCCTGCCTGGAGCTCTGGTTGGCCTTGAGAGGCCCAGTGTTTTTACATCCCCACTCTCCCTCCTTGCAGGTCCCTGAACTACCAGGAAGAGAGCTCCTGGTGACGGCACTCAAAGGCCTGGAGGGAAGGGTTCTTTTCCATTTTTTTTTTTTTTCCCGTCTTGGGACTCTCTGAAGGCAGGGGCAGGGCCAGGGCAGACCTTGGGGAGGTCCCGAGGGTCCTGTTCCTCAAGCTTTGCCTCTTGGAGGTGGGAGGTGGGGGTGGGATGGGACTGGACCCAACCTGACCCTCCCCTCAAAGCAGAGAATTTCTTTGAGGTTTCAGGGTGTATTTTGAAAACTTCTCTGAAGTTTTCACTCAACCCCTTGACATTTTCTTGTTAACTTTGCTATAAAACCACATGCAATTTTCTATTGAATCTGTGTGTACACTTCCCCCAGACTCAGTTTTCTCATTATGTAATGAATAGTCGCTGAATCCATGACGGGCACCGGGGACGGTCGAAGTCCCTTCCCATATGGGGCTCTCGGGCCAGCAGGATGCGAATGATATCAGTAAATAGACACCAAATAGAATAGAATTCCAGGTACTGAGATGGTCAGAAGAAGGAAGGCCAGGGGGAGAGAGGGCGCATTCATGCCTGTGACTGGAAGGAGGCAGGAGGGCTTCTCCCAGGCGGTGAGAGAGGCCAGAGGGAACAGCCAGTGCAAAGGCCCTGCACCTCACAGCCATCCCACGTGGTGGGCGACTTTAATCCCATTGCTCAGGTGAAGAAACTGAGGCTCAGCTATCCTGGAGGACTCTCCAGGGGGTTAGTGGCAAACCTGGCTCAGATTTTGGACCCTTGTTTCTAGGAGGGGCGTCTGGACTGGGTCTCCTTCCTGACCTGTCCCAGATTCATCCTGGGAGGTCCTGCCTCCATAGAACACTCACAAGGATGCCAGGCAGGGGGATGCGGGTGGGGGTGGGGTGGGGAAAAGGAGGGCCAGGCCATGCCAGGAGCCGGGCGGAAGCCAGGCACCTGCGAGCAGACAGACAGACAGGCAGGCAGCAGCCCGCAGAGGAATTGGCTCAGCAGGTAGACAGGTAGCAAACGCATGGAAACCCCAGGCAGGCCTGGCGTCATGGGCAGGCGGGGGACCTGGTGACTGATGCCACATCTGAGGGGCAGCCCCTGGCACCTGTCCCGCCAGAGGAGGGGCAGGAACAGCTGGGGCAGTTGGGGTTCCCAGTGGAGGTTCACCTGGTCCCAGCTTGGGTGACAGGGAGCTCACTACCTCCCTCCTTCAGCATCCCTCAAAACACTTCTTACCAGGAGGTTCAGCGCTGTGTCCTGCATTTTCCAGCTCCAAGGAAGAAAAGGTCTCCTTTGTGCTTAAGTTTTGTTGAGATATAAGTGCACATACCATGTAATTCACTCATTTAAGGTATCCAATTCAATGGTTTCTAGTATATTCACAGAGTCGTGCAACCATCATCACTGTCCATTTTAGAACATTTTCATCACCTCAGGAAGCAACCCCGTATCCTTTAGCTATCACCTCACTATTTCTCCCTGTCCCCACCTCCGGCCCTAAGCAACCACTAATCTACTTTCCATCCATATGGATTTTCCATTTCTTTTTTTTTTTTTCTTTTTTTTTGCAGTACACGGGCCTCTCACTGTTGTGGCCTCTCCCGTTGCGGAGCACAGGCTCCGGACGCGCAGGCCCAGCGGCCACGGCTCACGGGCCCAGCCGCTCCGCGGCATGCGGGACCCTCCCAGACCGGGGCGCGAACCCGGCTCCCCTGCATCGGCAGGCGGACGCGCAACCACTGCGCCACCAGGGAAGCCCAGTATTTTCCATTTCTTGATGGTGTCACCGGTCCAGCTCCCTCCAGCCCGTCCCAAGTGGTCTCACTTTATCCTCACACCACCCCCACGGGGTGAGTGCTACCACTATGCCCATTTCACAGATGAGAAAACCGAGGCTCAGAGAGTGCAAGCTGTGTGGGGATTTGAACCCTCACCTCCCCCCGTCCCTGGCTTAATCTGTGCGAAGTCCCCACTGCCCTCGAGATAAGGCCCAGCTCATTAACTTCAACTTGCCAGGTGGTCCTCTCCTCCAAGCCTTTGCCCATGTGAGTCCTTCTGCCTGGAGCACCCTCCCCACTTTCTGCAACTAACCCTCACTCACTCCCCCGAGACGCCCTTCCAGCATCCCTTCCACCAGGAAGCCCCCCGGAGGCCCTGGCATAGCCGTTCTCCCCCTCTCCCCAGCCCTGACCCTTGGCTGTGAGACCAGGAGGCATCTGGCTGAAAATCTTAAAAATAAGTCCTGTAAACGAGTCATTGGGTGCATTAAAGGCTCTAATCGGCCGGGATCACGATGGGGGGCCTGATAACCCTGCTGTTTTGTACTAGCTGCCCTGTGATGACATGGGCCAACTCTTCTGAGAAGTGTGCGCATGGAGAGGCCCCAAAACCACCCTCCCCCCACCGCTTTAGCAGATAACATCCCCTGAGCTGTGGTTTTCGCAGCCATCAGACTTGTGGTGCCAGGTCGACCGAGCAGAGCGAGATCAAAACAGTATCTGGGCCCGGCCGCGGTCAGGAGTGAAGGGCAGCTCGTGGAGCGCTCAGGGATGCGAGGGGGAGGCAGGGGCCCCCAGCGCCTGATGAAAGCAGTGGGTTGGTATTATGCACAGTGGGGCTTTTTCCATCCATTTCACACTGGAGTAATTGAAGTCCGATCGGTCCTCATGCTGCATTCCCTGGGTCTATCTTGGCCAAGTAGGCGTCTCGATGGGTCTCAGACACCCTTTGCTTCATAGACAGGGTTCAGGAGTACTGGAATGAACTGCCGTCAGGCCTGGGGCTGTCCAGGGGAAATGTGTGGATCGTCTTAGGGGTTGGCAGGAAGTGCCAGCAGCTCAAGGTCCTCTGCCTAGGATGGTGGCCTCTTTTCTGTCACACGATCAAGTCTCTGCAAAGGGGCAGCATGTGGGGGGCAGTTCAGTCTTCCTGGGTTCAGGTTTGAGGCTGGCAGCTGTTGGCCAAGGACTTGGGTCCTAGAGAGGCCAACTCAGCTGGGCTCTGCTGGAGACACAGCCCTGGCTCCAAAATGCACCCATGCTGTTCCACACCCTTTCACACTGTTCCATCTTCCTCAGGAAAGCACACACAGGCTCAAATTCATTGCACCCTGGGGCTTCCAAGGGCAGGTCTGAAGGCCCTGAAGTTCCAAAGGCAGGGCTGGGTCTGTGGTACATCCATCCACTTTCAGCAAATATTTTCCGAACAGCTGTATCATGCTGTAGCATACCTGACCTAGGTATGTCCACAGACATGTTTAGGATAAAATCCAAACCGTTTGTTGAGGCCCACAAGGCCCTGTGGTCTGGCCCCTGACACCCTCTCACCCCATCTCCTCCCATTCCCAACACACCAGCCTCCCTCCTGTGCCATGATCACACTGGGCACTGTCTGTCTCTGGGCCTTTTCACTGTCTGTTCCTTCTGCCAAGAATGCTGTTCCCTTGGCTCACTCCCTCTGGCTCACTCCCTCACCTCCTGCAGGTCTGAGCTCAAACAAGGAGGCCTTCCTTGACTTTCCCAGCCGAAATAACCCTCCTAGTCCCACCCATCTCCTTAACTTGATTCATTTTTCTGTATCACAAAGATTTTTCCGGATGTTATGTTGCACGTTTATACACTTACTGTTTCTTTCTCCATTGGCGGGTATCTTGTCTGTCTTGCTCACTGCTGTACCCCAGCCAGGCATTGCTGCATCTGCATAATAAATAGCTGTGAACGGATGGATACAGTCAAGGGGAGGTGTGGGGGCCTGACTTGGGTTGGGGGAGGTTGGTGGAACCTCTCTGAGCTGACACTGGATATGAGGCTTGAAGAGTTTGCTCCTGGGGAAGTCGGCCCAGGCATGGCCCAGGACGGGGACAGAGCAATCGGGAGCTGCAAGGCAAAGGGGTAGGCAGAGTCCCCAGGCTTTGCTTGGGTCCCAGGTTCTGAGATTATTCTTTTTCTGTTCCCCCCATAGGATTTGGGGGTTGATGTGTGCTCTTGTCCAGCTAACTCTTTAAATAAACCTTCTATTTTGGAATAATCTTAGGCTTCCAGACAAGTCGCACAGGCCGTACCCTGTAGCCCTCCTCCCAAACTCCCCCATCAACATTTGACATTTTCACGGTACCTTTGCCAAATTGAAGGAATGAATGCTGGTGTGTTTACGTTACTATTAACGAAATGCCAGACTTTATTTGAACATCACCAACTTTTCCACTGGTGCCTTTTTTCTGTTCCAGGATCCCACATTGCATTTAGTTGCTGGGATGTTTTTATAAATATGGATTCTATGTATTGGAAACCCAGCTGTGAAACTGGAGAAGGCTTGAATGGGGGGCTGGGTGGTGTCTGTGGACCTCTGTGAGGCTGTCCCTGAGCAGGAGGTCCCCAAGGTCAAGGGCATGCTGAGGGGAAGCCAGGGGAAAGTTGAGGCTCCATCTGGGAAAGAATCTGCTAACCCTGGGAGCTGATTCAGGGGCGAGGGTCCCACCAGGTTGCCCCATGGGTAGTGAGCGCCCTGTCATGGGGGCATGTAAGGAGGTTCTGTTTGGGTTCCTAGAGATTTTATGGAGACCTCTGGCCTGCGCAGGAAAGTTGGATGGGATGAGCCAGTCTCTGATTCCTACTTGAGGCGAATTCCCTGGAGCGCATCTGCCCTGTTCTCCTTGTGATTCACCCACGTTTCTCTTTGCCTTCAAGTCTGAGGAGCTGAGTTTTCACGCTGTGCAAGCAGGTCCTGCTCTCTGAGCATGTTTCTCTGTCTGTGAAATAGGGGCTTCCACTTCTCTCGCACTAGGATGACTATCTTCAAAAAGGCAAAAACAATCAAGGGTTGGTGAGGATGTGGAGAAGTTGGAACCCTCCTATACTTCTGGTAAGTATGTAAAGCAGTTTAGTCACTTGGAGAAGAATTTGGTGGATCCTCAAAGTTAAACATCGAGTTACCATATGACCCAGCAATTCCCCTTCTAGGTACAGACCCAGGAGAAGTGAAAACACGGGTCCACACAAAAACTTGCGCGCACACACATCCACACCAGCACCAGTCACAGTCGCCAAATGTGGAAACAACCAAATGCCAACTGACAGCTGAGTTCATAAACAGAAAGTGGTCCATCCATACAATAGAATATTATTCAGCCATAAAAAGGAATGAAGCTCTCGTACATGTCACAGTGTGGATGAACCTCGAAAACATTATCCTGAGTGGAAGAAGCCAATGCGAAAGGCCACATAGTGTGTAATTCCATTTATGTGAAATATCCAAACAGGCAAACCCACAGAGACAGAAAGCAGATTAATGGTTGTCAGGGGCTGGGTGTTGCGGGGGAGGAGGAGTGACTGCTGATGCGGATAGGGGTTCCTTCTGGGGTGATGAAAATGTTCTGGAATTAGATAGAGGTGATGATTGCACCACATTGTGAATGTGCTAAAAACCACTAAATCGTACACTTTAAAATGGTTAAAATGGTGAATTTTATGTTATGAATTTTATGTTATTTTATGTTATGTAAATTTTATCTGGATTAAAAAAAATCAGAGCTAGCCTCTGTGATCACCCCTAAAGCGGGGAGTTGTTGGGGGCACATGTATCGTCCCCTCTCCCCTCCCTTTGGACCCTCAGAGCAGGGTGGGCGCTGGCAGCCAGCCCGACGCTCCTGCCCACCACGCCCAGGTGGCAGCTACTCAGGCTAGGGTGGTAAAGGGGGAAGTGGGGCTTTTCGTGGTTCCAGGGCCCCTGGATTTGCATCGGCCACTTTTACATAAAAATCTTTCCAAGCTGTGCCCAGCGGGCCCTGAAGCCGGCCATGGGGTCAGTGGGCTGTGCACCGGGGGGCGAACTTGCTGGAGGCTTCTGCAATACCCAGTCCGGCCCGCCGGTTCCTGTTTTGGGGGAATGTTATCACTGCTGGCTTCTTAGAAAGAGCCCGAGGTGGGGGGAGCCTGCCAGCCCCCAGTGAGTCCTGGTACCACCTTTGCTCTGTCTTTCCCTGGGGTGGGGGGCAGACAGGAGCTCTATCCGGGGGTCGGCAGGGGCACAAGGCCAGGGGTTGGGGGGCGGTGAGGACAGGGGCCATTTACCAGGCACTGCCTGTGTCCCTGGCTGTCTATGTGCTGTGGGTCATCTCCTGGGACCCCCATAAAATGTGTTTCCCCCAAACCCATAGTTCCACTGAGAGCACGGGGGTTCATAGAGGTGTGATGGCCAGACTGAAGCCAGGCTGGGGTTCGAGCTGCTGGCCTGGTGTCAAGCCCAGGCTGATAAATCTCCCGCTGCGATAAGCTGGGGGGAAGGCCTGCCACAGTTTATTCAGGCAACAAATATTTACCGAGCTCCTCCTGGTGCCAGGGTCTGGGCTGGGAGCCGGAAATTTGATGGGCAGCAAGCTGGAGAGGTCTTACCCTCCCAATGGCCGATGGCCAGGGGACAGAGGAAAGAAAGTCAAATGAGTAAGGTGATATCAGAGAGCATGGTAGGGTGACGGGAGCGGGTCCCAGAGCCACAGGGAGGGCCTGAGCAAGGGATGTGGACAGGGGGGTCTTGGTGGTGACGGGTTGCCTGCTCTGCACGAGGTGGCTGTCCCCCGACAGGCGTCTCTTCCATTGCTCTCTCTTTCCTGCTTTGGTTTCACCCCCTCGGGCCTGAATTTGCATTATTGGGACATTTCTTCTTTTTAAAACTCCTACCTTCTGCCTTCTCTGCAGAGTCTCTCTTGGTGCAGCCTGGAGGGTACTGCTCCTATCCCACGGTCCCCCATAAACAAAGGATTTCTTCCTCGGCTTCGGGTTTCTCAGAAAAACCACCTCCGTGGTCCCCGGGTTATGAAATGCCCCATGAGCTGACCAGGAAGACCCTGTTGGATTCACTACCTACCGAGTGCTCCCTGCAACAAGACGGGAAAGGACCCCTCATAACCTTCCTGGGTCCCCATTTTACAGTTGAGGACCCAGAGGCCAGTGAGCTCAGATTGGGACTCGAACCCGGGATGGCTGCCTCTTGGGCACAACGATCCTACCCTGAGGCGCACGGGGCATCAGACTGGAAAGAAAGAGACCCTGGGAGAGTCAGGCAGGCTCACATTGCACCTCCACCATTAACATGTAGCCAAGTATCCTGGCTTTGTTGGGCATCAGTTTCCCCCTCTGGCACATGGGCTGAGCATTCTCCCCTCGCTCCATCATAAACACTCCTGCTTGTGGCTTCAGTGGCCTTTGCATATGTCCACCCCATGTTGTCAGCTTCCACTTAAACCTCTTGATGGCATTGCTTTGGTTTCAGGATAACGTCCATGCTCTTGGCTGTGGCTTTTGAGGCTCTCTGTGGCCAGTCCCTGCCCCCACCCCAGGCCCGGGTCTCTGCCAGATCCTCAGACACATGAAGCTCCCCCAGGACCCCAGGCCTTTGCACTTGCTCTTCCTGCATCCACCCATGCCTCTGAACCTCAACCAGTTATTGCCTACTTACCTGTCAGTCTCAGCCTGACGTCAAACTGCCTTCTTTCTTTTTCTTCTTTTTAAATGTTTTCTTCAGTTGTAACATATAGACAGAAAAGTGCCTAAATCCTAAGTCTACAGCTCGATAACTTTTCACAAAGTAAACACACCTGTGTAACCAGCACCCAGATCAAGAAACAGAACATTCCCAGCCCTAAGCCCTCCTGCCAAACTTCCTGGTGGGCTCAAAATTTTTGAATTGATAATTAATGATTACATGAGGGGCCCTCTGTCTCTGATGTAGCTGCCCAATAAGCTGCTGGGTCCTCGGGCTGCGTTAATAGAGGTATAGACTCTAGAACAAGGGAGGTGATTTCTCTCCCCATTCGGGGTTGATCAGAGCAGGAAGGCAGCTGCCCCTGCCACTCTGAAATAGGGCAGACAGCCAGCGGGTTCAGTGAAAACCAACGTGGTATGTATGTGTGTGTGTATACACTTCAGAGTGGTGCCCTGGGAGAAGGCACTGGAGGCTTTAAGGCATTTAACTTAGAGAAGGACAGACCCAGGTCCCTGTCACCTCATCCAGCTGGTTCCATGGCAGAGCAAGGCAGGGTGGAGGTCCACTCTGAAGGAGGCGCGGGTTCCAGGCTACTTAGACGGTAATGAGCATCCCGTCAGGAGGACGATGGCAGCCTGATGCCCAGGGGGCAGCAAGCGGAGCAGGAGCTCATCACTGCAGGCTGGCCAAGACAGGGATAGTCTAATGCCTTACCTCGCACCAGGCCTTGTAGAGAGGAGGGGGAGGAGGAGGACTGCAGGGGACATGTGGCCATGCTGAGACCTTTCTCAGCGGGGAGATGGAAGCCCAGAACCTGCCCAAGCTCATTCGGCCAAAACTGGCTTTCCAGGCACAGGCCGGCCTTGGAGCTCTGACTTTGGGCGGAGTTCAGGTCAGGTTATATCTGGCATGGCCGTTCCCTCTCGCCGGCTGCAGCTGCCCGGGGTGGGGGCCACTGGGCACGCTCCACCACCCGCACTGGCAAGCGGCCGCAGGTGCTGGGCCGGCCACTTTACATAGCCACGCTTGATCTCCCCTGCCTGGCTTGCTGTCCTGCCCCCTCGCCTCTCACCAGGAAAGGGCCAGGGGTCTGAGAGCAGGCACCGACTCCGAGCCCCAGTGAGCTCTTGAGTATTTTTATTTCACTTCTGCGTTTCACTTTTACTGGTCTTGGGCGAAATGTGCATGCTAGTCAGGCCCCAAGCAGTAGCTATTGGGTTAGGGGTGGTTCTGTTCTGTGTCGACCAGGGTGGGGATGGGGGAGCACACAGACCTGGGTTTGAATCCCACCCCCGCCACTGGCTGGCTGTGTGGCCTCTGGAGCTACACTCAGCCCCTCTAAGCCTCCTGAGAGGTACGTGGGGTGTGGGAAGAGACCTCGGACCTGGGTTCTGATGCGACCCTGCCTCTGGCCTGCTGTGTAGCCTCAAGCAAGTCCCTTCCCCTCTCTGGGCCTCAATTCTCCCTTCTGTAAAATGGGAATAACTACAGCCACATCCTTGGAATGTTGTCTCTCTGATCCAGCACTTGTTCAGGGTCTGGCTGGGTGCTCGTCCAGGGGAGGCATCCTGGAGAGTTTGGACCAATGGCATGTCCTTGAACTTGAGAAGCTTGAGCTATAAGGATCTCATCATGCAGCTAGTTTAAAATGCAGATTCCTGGGCACTTCCCAGGGTCTGGAGGGGGCGGGTTGGCCCTCAGCTGTCAGCAGGTGCCGCATCAGACCGAGAAAATTTAGGAGAGGCTCTGGGACCCGAGTTTGTGTTTCCTGGGACAGGACGGAGGAGGGCTGTGGAGAGGGGAAAACCAAGGGCCAGAGAGGTGAAGTCATTCACGCTGGGTCGCTCAGCCAGCAAGTGGCTGCACTGGGATTGAATGGCGAGTCGTACACACAGGCCCTGGAACCTCCAGCGAGCCTGGCGCTTGGGCGCCTTCTGCTCTGAGCACCCAGGTGTTCATGTTCCATCAGCCTCAGGGCCAGCGGGAGCTGCCGAGGAATGTGAAGCTTCAAGCTTCCCCCGGGAACAACTGGCAGCCTGGTCGGGGTTTATATAGTGGCTCCCAAAATATCTGGCCGCAGATAGGCTGAGGCAGGCGAGGGCGCGGCTGGCCAATGCCGTGGCTTCCTGTCCTGCCAAGATGTTTCCTGCCGATAGCCAGGCCCAGTGGCCTTATCTATGACCCTGGGGCCGCCAGAAGGACAGCACCCCCTACCAGGGGACAGGCTGTTCTGGCCCGGGGAAGGGGCTGCAGGGACCCAGGAGAGGGTCAGAGCAAGCAGCAGCCCTCTGAGGGTGGTGGGTAGTTAGGTCAACTCACAAGTTTGGGGAAGGAGCACTGTACTCGGAGCCCAACTGGCCCAGGGTTGAGTTGCGGCTTTGGGGCTAAATGACTGTGTGACTCTCGGGAGTCGGGTCCCTCTCAAAGTCACCCTCATCCATCAGGTGGGGATAGTGGTGTCTCCATTTTCATTTAACATCCCCCATCCTGGCCCCTCAGCCTGGACCTCAAGGAGCCCCAAGTCTGGGGGAGACAGAGCTGGACACAGATCCCATCCCCAGTCCTGCAGCATCAGGGCTTGGCTAGAAGGAGGGTGGAGGCTGGAGGAATTCAGGTGTCTGTCTAAGGTGGCTGCCTGGAGGAAGGATGCCACAGCTGGGGTTTAGTGGATATGAAGGAGCTCGTCAAGCAGAAGACCTGGAAGGGATGACCAGGCTGAGGGAACAGTGTGTGAGAATGCTTGGAGTCAAAGTGACACTCTCCCCATTTCACAGCGAAGGAAGCTGAGATTCCAAGAGGAAGTGATTCCATGGCTCTGAAACCTGGCTCTTCCTCCTGTACCTGCTGACCCGAGCTCCTGGGAGAAGACATGTTCCCTCTCAGTTGAGACCCTGGGACATGGGGGACTTTTTTTTTTAATTTCAAATTTGATTTTACTGCAGCCCAAACAGTATAATTAACTATACATAAATAAACTATATATATGTATTATGTATATACATATGTATGTATGTATATGCACACACATTTTAAGTTACAGGAAATAACAAAGTGAATAAAATTTTCTAGGAAATAAAGTTTATTTTGATAGATGGTGTTAAAATTAAAGTTTCCTACAGCCATAACGCAACATCCTTAATTTGGTGTAAGTGTGACACATTTTCTTGCCTTCCTGTGTCCTGCTAAGTCACCGTACCTACTGCTTTATTAAACTGATACGCTGATATTAAACATTACTCATTTCACTTACACTCTGATTCTAAAAAGGGGTTTTCACCTCTGACTCTCACCAGCTCCACCATGGTCCTCCTGGACCTGGTGGCCAAGGCTAGGGGGTCTGATGGGAGCAGCAGGGAGGGACTGGGGCCAAAGATGAGTCTCAGGGGTCCAGCTGGGGTCTGAGACAGGGTCACTGGCCCTGCCTCTGTATTACCCTGTGGCTTCAGGGAGGTTGTCCACACCTCCCTGCCCTTGGAGGCAGGGGCCGAGATGCCCCAGAACACCAGTATCCCTGGACTCTTTACCCAGGAAAACCCAGTTCCTGCCTGCTCACCCCATCCCCCGCTCGCTGGCTCAGGTTTGGAGATTTTGTGCACAACGCAGGAAGGGTCAATGGGGTGAGAGGTGAGGGAACTGCTGGTTTTCATTCCCTCTTTCATGTTTTTCAAGAGACGTGAGCAAAATATGGAACTTTGCTCTAGACATCAGTGCTGCCTCCATGGGGCCTGAGTCACTTGGGTCTCCTGGTTGGAGGACTCAAAACTGTGTGGCAGAGGGACTCAGACAAATACATGTACGTGAACATTCACAACAGCATTTTCACAGAAGCCAAAAAGTGGGAAAAAACCAAATGCCCATTGATGGGTGAAAGATAAAATGTGGTCCATAATACAAGGAAATATTAGCCATAAAAATGAATGCAGCCTGACACATGCTACAATGTGGATGAACCTCAAATTTGTCACACTGAGTGAAAGAAGCCAGACACAAAAGGCCATATAGTGCATGATCCCATTTATATGAAATGTCCAGAAGAGGCAAATCCATCGAGACAGGAAGCAGACAAGCAGTTCCAGGGACTGGGGGTAGGGGGGACAGGGAGGGACTGCTCATGGGAACAGGGTTCCCTTTTGGGGTGATGAAAGTGATCTACAATTAGATACTGCTGGTGGTTGCACAACTGTGTAAATGCACAAAGGGCCCCTGAACTGTTCACTTTAAGATGGTTCATTTTATGTCATGTGAATTTCACCTCAATTAGAAAAACAATTTTTAAACTGCGTAGCAGTGTCCTGGGGCTTGTTTCTGGGTGGTTTCAAAATTTCAAATGGTGAAGGCTTGTGCTATCATCTGATTTTCTTGGCTGAGGGTGGGAAGGGCTCCCCCATGATGCAGTCAGTGCTCCTAGGAAGACCTGCTATTGGAGCTGGGGTGATGGTGGTCCTGCCTCTGCTGTTCTGATGTCCATGCTGATGAAACACCTGAGTGCTTTAGCTCTGACAGCCTGCTGGACCCTCAGCTGCACAGGTCCCCTAGCCCCGAGTCCCCTCACAGAATCCTCCCTGAGAGGCAAGGGCCACTGTGAGCCCATTTCCCAGATGATGGATTGAGGCTCAGATGCTCTTGGTTACCCAGCTGGCAAGTAGCCGAGCCCCAGTCTCACTCAGGTCTGGCTGGCTCCAACGCCGTGTGCTCGGCACCACGCAGGTCCTCACTGTTGGGTCTAGGACCCCTCCCTCTTCCAGCGGTGGCATGGTGGGTGCTGCAATGTGACTGCACGCCTCCACACACACCCACTCACGTGGCTGGGCTCCTGCCGCTCCAGGCCTTCTGGGAAGCCGTGCCAGGTGCAACCTGTTTCTCTTAGAAGGGAGCAGAGCCAGGAGGAGGATGGGAAATGCTCTCAGCGTCTGAGTGCAGGCAGGGTGGGAGACGGGCTGTGCAGGAACTGCTGAGGGGCTGGGAACGTTCTGGGCTATGTGGAGAGGCGGGCAGCCTGTGGTTTTGGGAGCTGGGACAAGCCAGCCCCTGCTGGTTGACACTAGGCACATCACTCCTGCTCTCCAACCTGTTTTCTTCTATGAAATGGGCTTTATAAGGGCCACTGCCTCTCAGAGCAGATCTGAGGGATGGATGAGACAATTGAGGGGTCTAGCCGAGGGGGAGCCCTGCTTGGCAGGCGGAAGTTGGGACAGGAAGGACTGTTCAGGTCCTGGATGGGACGACTGAGAAACACTCTGGTTTTAAAAACAAACAGCCAACAGTATGGCAGTTCCTCAAAAAAATTGAAAATAGATTGCGACAGATCAATGAATGAACAAAACGTGTTATATATGTATGATGGAGTATTAGTCAACCTTTAAAAGAAAGGAAATTCTGACACCTGCTACAGCAGGGATGAACCTGGAGGACATGATGCTGAGCGAAAGAAGCCGCAAAAGGACAAATACTGTGTGATCCCACTTATGTGAGGTCCCTAAAGTAGTCAAATTTGTAGGGACAGGAAGTAGAATGGGAGTTGCCAGGGAAGGAGGGAAATGGGGAGGTTAGTGTTTAATGGGGACAGAGTTTCAGTTTTGCAAGATGAAAAATTCTGGAGATGGACAGTGGTGATGGTTGCACAACAGTGTGTATGTACTTAATGCCACTGAACTGTGCTCTTAAAAATGGCCAAGACGGTGAATTTTAAGTTATGTGTATTTTACCACAATTTAAAAAAAGAAGCAAACAGCTCGATGATTCCTCCGGGTGGAGCAGCTCTGGGCTCAGACTACACTAGATGAAGTTACCAGGTTTGTCCCTCTGACTAGAGGACCCCCAAACCATCTGCCTGCCAAGCTCCAGCTCATCCTCAAATGTCCCCCTCCTCCAGGCAGCCCTCCTTGATCTCCCAAGTAGATTCTAGCTCTGCTATTGGGCACTCCCCCAGCCCTTTCTCTGGCTCATCCCTGACCTCTCTGAGATGGGGTGTCTGCATCCGGCTCAGTCAAGGGGTGAGGCTGAGCCGATGAGAAGTTGGGGAGTGGGGAGCTCTGCTTTGAGGTTGGGAGAGTGTGGAGGCAGTAGCAGGGGAGAGAGGCTTAGGGGACCAAGACCTTTTGCTCAGTAGGCATTTTTTTTTTTTTTTTTTTTGTGGTACGCGGGCCTCTCACTGTTGTGGCCTCTCCCGTTGCGGAGCACAGGCTCCGGACGCGCAGGCTCAGCGACCATGGCTCACGGGCCTAGCCGCTCCGCGGCATGTGGGATCCTCCCAGACCGGGGCACGAACCCGTGTCCGCTGCATCGGCAGGCAGACTCTCAACCACTGCGCCACCAGGGAATCCCTCAGTAGGCATTTTTGACTGCCCCTCCCACACCTGCCATGTGCCCTGAGGAGCCCCCAGTGTGGGGGACAGAGCAGGACACAGAGTGTGTGGTCAGGACTGGGCAGGGGCTGAGAGGCAGAGAGGGACCCTTGACACCGGCTCAGCGACACTGGAACCTGGCCTGGCCCTGTGGCGGGAGCTGGGGGCCCGGGGGAGAGAGAGGGGCAAAAAGGATTGTCCCTCAAAGGCTGGCCTGGAGAGGGTGCGTGTGTGTTTGTGTGCTGTAGGCACACGTGTACGTGTGTATCTTTCTGTGTATCTGTGTCTGTTGCAGCCGTGTGTCTCTGTGTTGTGTGTCTCTCTGTGTGTCTGTTGTGTGTGTAGTTGTGTTTCGTGTGTATATCTGTTCACGCTTTGTGTCTCTGCGTGCTTCTGCACGCGTGCGTCATGCACCCATGTGTGTGTGCGCGCACGTGCCTATGTGGCATTTTTGAGGAACTGAATCCCCTGCTCGGATGTGTTTTCTGCCCAGAGAGTATGGGAGGTCCCTGCATGCCATCATCACTGCCACAACCTCTCTATCCCACAGCCCCAAGTCCCCAAGTCTTCTCGGCTCTCTGGCCACACCCCAAATCCGGCCTCTTCTCTCCATCACCCAACACCCCTGGCCTCCCCACCTCCCTCCTGCCTGGGTTCTCCTCTCTCCCATCAGCCGCCAGGGGAAGCTGTGAAAACCTAAACCTCTCTGTGGCTCCCCATCCCCTTCTCTGGGGGGTCGTGGTTTTTGTTCTTCTCTCCCTGCCACGCCTGGCTAGCTGCGTCCTGCCCGTCCCAGGCCTCAGCCTCTACACTGAGTTCCCTGGGCTGCCTCTCCACCCCATGCCAGGCCAGGGCCTCCCTGCCCTCATGCAGCTCCCGACATGCCGTGGTGGAGATATCTGTTGCCCCTACCTCATGCCCCCGAGGGGAGGGGTTTTGTTTGTGTGGTTCAGTTGCCTCCTTGCATTGAGAACCCGGCCTGGTACTCAGCAGGTTCTCAATAAATATCCGAATGAATGAATGAGGGTGGGAGGAGGCGCTGGAGAGGTCAGAGGAACCAGATGCAGCAGGGACTTGCCTGAGGGCCTGGTCAGGGGACAAATGCTAAGAAGTCGGCCAAACAACACCTAAGAGGGGCAACGCATGGTCTTAGAAGCACGTGGTTTGAGTTGGACAACAGGCAAGTGCCGGGGATGGTAGGACATCCGGGACCGCTGGGCGCATCCAGTGGAGATGCAGGGGCTTAGGCTAGGTGGGTGCTGGGGGGGAGGGGAGAAGTGGGGGAGCTGAGATTCAGGAGGTGGAAAGGGTGGGAGCATCAATGATCCAGGTGGGGGAGATGAGCCTCGATTTCCCGTTTGTGCTTTGGAATAGCTAGGCTGGCACTCACTGAGGCAGGAGAGGCCCCCCGGGGTGAGGAGGAGAAGTAGAGTGTTGGGTCCTTCAGGGGATCCCTTAACTCTGTGGCCATTTCCTGGGAGGCAGGAGGACCTGGAGACCTTGTTTCAAGATCAAGCCGAGGGGCTTCCCTGGTGGCGCAGTGGTTGCGCGTCCGCCTGCCGATGCAGGGGAACTGGGTTCGCGCCCCGGTCTGGGAGGATCCCACATGCCGCGGAGCGGCTGGGCCCGTGAGCCATGGCCGCTGAGCCTGCGTGTCCGGAGCCTGTGCCCCGCAACGGGAGAGGCCACAACAGTTTGAGGTCCGCATACCACAAAAAAAAAAAAAAAAAAAAAAAAAAATCAAGCCGAGAAAGGGGATCCACTGAGGGGATGGAGACGAAACAGTGGTAGGAAAACACAGAGGGGGATGGTGGCCCAGAAGCCGAGGGCAGAGGGGGCCGCTCAAAAAGGTGGGTGTGTGGGCTTCCCCGGTGGCGCAGTGGTTGTGCGTCCGCCTGCCGATGCAGGGGAACCGGGTTCGCGCCCCGGTCTGGGAGGATCCCACATGCCGCGGAGCGGCTGGGCCCGTGAGCCATGGCCGCTGAGC